>NC_057799.1:432441788-432665149 GCF_018294505.1 Triticum aestivum | reverse complement strand
GTTCGACCGTAGGAGGTCCATTTCGTCCGTTTTGCGGTACGCCACACCCCTCCCGGTCAACAAGACCCCCGTTTCGACCGTAGGAGGTCCGTTTCGTCCGTTTTGCAGTATGCCACACCCCTCCCGATCAACAGGACCCCCGTTTCAACTGTAGGAGGTCCGTTTCCTCCGTTTTGCGGTACGCCACACCCCTCCCGATCAACAGGACCCCGTTCCGAACGTAGGAGGTCCGTTCCCTCCGTTTTGCGGTACGCCAGGCCTCGTTTCCATCGCCTGTTCCATACAGGCCCTCCCGATGAACACGACCACGCATTCCGTTTCGACCCAGCCGATTGGCTCCCACGCGTTTCGTTGCCTCCCGATGAACACAACGCATTCCGTTGCCTCCCCATGAACACGATGCATTTCGTTGCCTCCCCATGAACACGACGCATTCCGTTGCCTCCCCATGAACACGACGACGACGTTGTTTGTCCGTTCCGACCCAGCTATGTACACGAGCCCTGGGCGTACGTATGCGCGAGTAGGCGTTTGAGACCCCGCCCGTATGTACACATACGTGGCCGTATTTTCTTTCTTGCACCCTGGCCGCTGTACGTACGTGTACATGCTACATGCGCGCCTCTACTACGACACGTGCGCGCCTCTACTACGACACGTGCGCGCCTCTACATCGACCAGTATGTACGTACACGTTCGCGACCAGAATGACAACGCTACGTACGCTTCGACCAGGTGGGTCCCGACTGTCAGGCACTTCCTTGCCTGCGAAGATGTAGCTGGTGGGTCCCAGCAGTCAGGGGGTGAATCATTTTTTTTTGCCCGGACGCACTTCCTTGCGTGCGAAGATGTAGCCGGTGGGTCCCAGCAGTCAGGGGGGCGAATCGTTTTTTTTGCCCGGACGCACTTCCTTGCGTGCGAAGGTGTAGCTGGTGGGTCCCAGCAGTCAGGGGGCAAATCGTTTTTTTTGCCCGGACGCACTTCCTTGCGTGCGAAGATGAAGCTGGTGGGTCCCAGCAATCAGGGGGAAACGTTTTTTCCGCGAAATACAGTGGCCCGTCCGGTGGGTCCCAGCTGTCAGGTGGAGGAATCATTATTTTCCTCGTAATAAGGAGGCACTTCCTTGCTGCGGCCGTGGACCCAGCTGTCAGCCTCTCCACGTACAGTCCACGTCCGATGGAAGTCGTTCCTTGACCACGTTCACCAGGCCGCGCCGAGAGCACCACGGCGGTGGACGACGGCGATGCCTAGGAAGGGGACGACGCGGAGCCGGGGAAGACGCGGCAGTGGAAGCCTGCGCGGAGAGGAGTACGAGGGTTCACTGGTTCGGCTGTGGTGTGAGGTTGTCGTCGCCGCAGGGCCTGGCCAGCGGTGGGAATAGTAGGGGTGGTGAGGCCTCCGCGGCAGCATAGCCGGCCACGGGAGGCAGGAGCATGCGGCACGACCGACGCTGCTTTGGGCGGCTGGAGCAAGAAGACCAGAGGTTGAAGAAGCACTACGGCCGTTGGATGGACATCGTACGGTCACTGGAGCTAGAATCGTTCATATTGACTAAGTTGACAAAGTCCTCCGTCCCCGTCAACTTAGTTGGCCCACAAGTCATCCTCCCACTATGGTGGGTCCCAGCTAGAAGGGGGGTATTCATTTTTTTGTGCGTAATAAGGAGGCACTTCCTTGCGTGCGAAGATATAGCTGGTGGGTCCGACATGTCAGCGGGGGGAACATTTTTTGCGCGAAATACAGAGGCCCTTTCGGTGGGTCCCAGCTGTCAGGTGGAGGAATCATTATTTTGTGCGTACAGTCCATGGCCGATGGATGTCGTTCGTTGACCACGTTGACCAGGCCGTGCCGAGAGCACCATGGCGGTGGACGATGGCGAGGCCTAGGAAGGGAACGACACGGAGCCGGGGAAGACTCGGCAATGGTTGCCCACGCGGTGGGGAGTACGAGGGTTTACTGGTCCGGCTGCCGTCGCCGGAAAATAACAGGAGGTGTGGGTGAGTAGAGGAATGGCCTGGCCAGCAATGAAGTAGGGTGGGGCGGTGCGGCCTGTGCGGCAGCACAGCCGGCCACGGGAGGCGGGAGTAGGCAGTCCCATCGGAGCTAGTTTGGGCGGCTGGAGCAAGAAGATCAGATATTGAAGAAGCAGCATGGCTGTTGGATTAACATCCAACGGTCACTGCTGGTAGAATCGTTTGTGGACTAAGTTGACAAAGCCAAAGTACACGTCAACCTAGTAGACCCACAAGTCAGCCTCCAAATCTGTCCCAAACAGCATACAGCCCGAAATTTCTAGCCAAATTCAAATTAATTTTAAATCTAAATATACCTTAATTTAAATTCAATGAAATTTTACCCGCACAAAAACAATGAAATTTAAAATATCAAAATCCGGAAGAAAACAGTATTTTGGAACTAATTGCCTGTTTGCTGTATTTTTTCATTTTATAGCCCATTTCTTATTACTTATAGCCCATTTTCTGTGCAAAATGCATCCCTCCTCGTCTTGAAAGATTTCCGGCCCAGCAGGGCGTAGAAAAGCAAGTAGGCCTACGTTGGTTATTCTGCAAAACACAAAATAGCTGGCTAGCCATTTTCAGAAAGGAAAAAAACAAACTGGGTTGGTCATGTGCTAAACATATGAAATAAAAGCCTGGGCTAGACGGGCCACGGGTCCCGCACAACCCAATTGATACCCTTCTCCGTCCCGAAAAAACAAAATTACTGCGCGCGCTGCTGGGTCCCTACTGTCGTCCTCACCATGTACAATCATCTCCTTATTCCTCTCGGTTGTTGACCATGTTGACAACACCGGAGGGCGGCGCCGCGGCGAGCGAACCGAGGTGGAGGACGATGGTGAGGCCTCGGACGAGAACGAACAGGAGCCGGGGAAGATCACAGCCAGCCGTGGGAGGCGAGAGCAGGCGGTCCCGCCGGCGCTGGTTTGGCTTTGGCGGCTCGAGGAAGAAGAGACTGAAGAAACGCGACAGACGTTGAATGTCAATCCAACGGTCAAGGTTGGCACAATCGTTTGTTGACTAAGCGGACACCAAGTAGCATACTTTTTTATATATAGGAAGAAAATTGTGAGGAAAATGCGTTCGTCTGCCGTCCTCCTCACAGGGAACGTTCGCCACATAAGTGAGTAGCACCCTTGGTTTTCAACCAAGAGGTCTTGGGTTCGAGTCCCAGGAACTCTCAATTTTGTCCTCCTTCCTTCCTCGCAAAAAAAGGGAAAGAAAATCAAAGACTTGGGAAGGCGTACAGAACAAGCTAGTGTACCAGTAAAGAGACGTTGCCGAGTTTTAGAAAAAAGAAAGTCGTGCTCCTGTAGCTGGTTCGAATCCAAACCTAGACTATGACTATATATGGTGCTATGCTACTCTGCAAGTAATGAAACTGACATATCCAACGTTCGCTTCTCCTCTTCTCTACTTACTATGCCTAGCATCAGAAGCTCTGGCCGCAGCAACCATGTCCGCTGGCTGCTCGTCCACCTGCTCTTCAGCAGGCAACAACCAGATATGCGCCAAGTCGCCACCCGTACCATCGCCTGTGGGTCTCATCACACCCCCGCCGGCACGCGCACCGCAGCCGATTGCTCATCGCAACCCGCTGCCGTTGGTGTGGTGCCACTGCTGCAAATCACGCAGAGTCATCCGTCGCGTCTCAACCACAATCCGCAACCCTGGCCGAGTCTTCTACAAATGCCCGAATCATGGGGTAATAATATGTTTAAGTGTTGTTCTGCTGCTTTCAGTTGCTGATTTTTTTAATAGTTTGGTTGATGATCTTCCAATTTGATTCGTGCAGAAAAGGAAAGATTCGTGTGATTTGTATTTTTGGGAAGTTGCTGATGTGGGGGAATGCAACTACGCTGATTATTTGGTTAGCCGAGAAATCCCAATACCAGCAGGTTGGGGTGTTGGACAAGTAACTGAAGGAACGGCAGAAGAGGAAGATGCAGAGCAGAAGGTTAAAGATGCAGTTCCTCTGATCATGGCCAAGCAACAGCTGCTGAACGGCCTTGACAGCAATGAGGAGATGAAAGAGCTTGTGAAGATAATGGGCAAAATCGATCTGCTCTGTAGGATGATTGTCTCTTTATTTGCAGTGTATGTAGCACTCGTGATGTATTCAGTGGCTACGACATGAGCACTTTGCTGAAACTAGTAATGAATGAAACCTGTGTAGCAGGCTGGGCGTAGTGTTGTGAACATCTAATGATTTCTATTAACGGAAATCAGGGGGGTATCCCCTTTTGCTCATATAAATAAATAAATAGCACAGGCCCTGTCGGGTCAGCTTTGTTCTCATTCGAAGACGTCGAGCAAATTGCAGTCCAACAACAAACTATGTCATCAAATTCAAGTTTCACAGCCAAATAGAGTACAACTAAACAACAATGTCATGATGTTTTAGTTGTCATACAATCACCAAACACAAATCATCATACATAACAAGTGATGTTCCCACAGCAAAATACTAAACAACATGTTCATCAGGTTTCAGTTGTCATAGCAAACTCAATTTCACATAGTAGATAAAAAAACGTCTTCTGACAGGCAAATACGACAAAAGCAATGTAATCATCATCCGCAGCAGCAGCTTCAACATCTTCGCCATGTGTATCAGTCTGAATCGTAATTCCCCACGGTGTCATCTTCTTCTTCGTCCTCAAAGTCCTCGAACGTTGGCTTCTTCTTGATCAACTCTTGTATGTCCACAGCACGACAGGCAATCTTTTCGTCAGCGTCATTGACGTGATGGTTCTCAAAGATATTAGGAACATCTGTGTTATCTTGTACATCAGGAGCAGTGTAAGCATCATCTTGTTGTGAAACTTCATTAAACGAATTCCTCTGCTCAAACCTTTGTAATACTCTCCAGTCATCGCTACGTGCAAATGTGTCTTCCAAGAAAAATATCTGTGTTGCTTGATTTGCCAAAATAAAAGGCTCGTTGGTCTGGTACGCCGCCTTGACATTGATGGATTTGAAATAATCATCAGCTCTGGGTTTTGCGATCCTGGAAAACAGGTTATACCAATGACAGCACAACAGAACCACACACCGATGATCCTCGAAACTGGAGATATACTGCAACTGAACAATGTCTGTTATGTTAGCATACATTTCAGTTGTCTCTTTGTCATACGTATCCATGCTCATGATGGCACTGTTTTGTGTCTTCCTGCCTCCGTCTCGTGCAAGGGTGTTGTAGCGCACATCTCCAACAACGCAAGATTCATAATGTCTTACCCGAGTATCAGGACCCATTGCTAGCGAGTTAAGGGCATCATCAACTGCCTGCCCATCCTCCCGCATCTTCTTAACCTATGGTTAGAAAATAGACAAGCTGATCATCTTATGTACTCAATATATTAAAAAAACTGACAGTGCACTTCAAAAGCTTACATGGTTCTTGAACCATTTCGCAAATCCTGCCATAACCAGTTTGTCAATGTTTCTTGGATTTTGCGGCAGTAACTCCACTTTGTAGATTCTGCACAACATAGTGATCGCGTCAAACATCTAAATATATAAGAATGTGCTGCAAGTTTAGTAGATTACGATGTATAAGCTGTAGTACTGCACTTACTTGATATAAGGTAGTATCTCAGGACAGTTATTTAACACATACCAAACCATTTTGTCCAAATCTTTAGGTTTGTCCTCTTGTCGACTCTTCCCTGTAACTCGAACAGAATAATCGAAAACATTGAGCCCGGGATTGTCTTCACCCACCTCTTTGCTAAGCTGATCAGCTGTTTCAATGTATTTTGAGCAGAATGTCAACGCTTCTGTAGCAATGTAGGCCTCTGCAATGGAACCCTCGGGTCTAGCTCTGTTCCTAACATAGCCCTTGAAAGTGCCTAGCCGCCTTTCAATAGGGTACATCCAGCCATACTGTACTTGACCTCTAAGTAGTGCCTCATCAGGTAGATGAACAGCCAAATGCACCATCACATCAAAGAAGGCTGGAGGATATATCTTCTCAAGGTCGCATAGGATAGTTGGTATCTTGTCTCTAAGACGCTCCAAAGCATCTATCCTGATATTCCTACTGCAGAGTTCCCTGAAGAATTGTCCCAACTCTGCAACTGCTCTGTATAAGTCAGGGCGGCCCAATCCTCTAAGGATAACAGTTAAAACCCTTTGAAGTAGGACGTGGCAGTCATGAGTTTTCAACCCTTGTACCTTATTTCCATCTACACTGACTCTCCTTTCAGGGTTGGAAGCAAATCCATGTGGGAATCTCACACGTGACAAGACCTCGCAGAATTCTTTTCTTTTTACCTTGTCCAAGACGTACACAGCTGGTGCCGTATCCCGCGGTTTACCTTCATCTTGCACCTGCAAATCCTTTCTGATACCCAGGTGTGTCAAATCAATCCTAGATTTTAAGGTATCTTTCGTCTTGCCTTCAATATTAAGAAGTGTGCCAATAATGCTGTCACATATATTTTTCTCGATGTGCATCACATCAAGTTTATGCCGCAGATCCAAATCTTTCCAATACTCCCAGTCCCACAAAGTGGACCTGCGGGTAAACAATAATCTCTCTTCTACCCTGCCACGCTTCCTTTTCCCGCTACCATTACCAGGATGGTTTCCTGGTGTAATATGCCTGACCTTCTCTAATTCCACTTGCAACTCATCGGCGGTGAGCCTCTTTGGCGCATCACGGTTTTCATGCTTTGCATTGAACACATGTCTTCGGTATTTTCTAGGATGCGGCTTGTCCTTGGCAAGGAAACGGCGGTGTCCAATGTAACAGATCTTGCTAAGTATTGCGTATGACAGCGGATTCCTGTCACAGCGAACACATGCATTGTAACCATGTGTCGTTCGCCCTGACATAGTGCCCAAAGCGGGATAATCATGGATGCACCAAACTATAACAGCACGCAGAAAGAAATCAGCTGGTGGGCTGCTATATAGGTCTCGAGTGAGAACACCCTTCCATAGATGTTGAAGTTCCTCCACAAGAGGCTCCATGAACAAATCAAAATCCTTTCCAGGACTTTTTGGACCTGGGATGAGCAAGGCCATCATGTAGTTTGATTCTTTGGTGCAGACATTTGGAGGCATGTTGTAAGGGATAACAAGCACTGGCCACATGGTATATGTGGCACTCTGGTGGCCAAATGGGTTAAATCCATCTGAAGCTAAGCCAAGTCTAATGTTTCTTGGGTCAACAGCAAACTCTTTGTGTTTATCATTGAAGCTTTTCCACTCACTACCATGAGATGGATGGCTCATTACATTCTGATCTCTGTACTCCTGGTTCCTAGAATGCAACAGTACATCCTCTCTTGTTTCAGCATCATGAAACAACCTCTGCAATCTTGGTGTAATTGGAAAATGTCTCAGAACATTATGAGGAATCCTCTTCACAGCATCGCCATCTTTCCACCTTGATGATTTGCATTTCGGGCATTCAGTTAAGTTGGCATAATCCTTCCGGAACAGAACACAATTATTCTTACAAACATGGATCATATCATATCCAATTCCAACTTCACGAAGGAAATTCTTCATTTTACTATAGGTGTGTGGCAGCTCAGACGCATCTGGGAAAGATTTGCGAAAAGCAGCCAACATCGCATCGAATGATTTGTTGGTCATCCGCTCAGATGTCTTCACCTGAAGAAAGGTGACCATAGCTGAGAATACTGATAGCTTATTTCCTGGGGTGACAGCAACGTTGCATTGTTCCAACATGCGGGCCCACCGTTTTTCTTCTGCAGGTGAAAGTTCATGGAATGCACGAGCATTTCGTAGCATTGTTTCAATGTTGGTCAAACTCACTGGCTCCGCCACCACCATCTCCTCCTCCTCTTCCACCTGAGCATCAGGCAGATCAAGATGGTGATCTGCTGCTTCCACGCAGTCAATAACATTGACGTTCACAGCTTCACCATGATGAACCCACCTAGTATATGTGACCGACATCCCATACAAGTGTAGATGATTTTGCATAGTTGACTGGGGTCTTGTAACTAAATTCATACAACTACTACACGGGCAGAGCACATCTGATTTCGGACCACCGTACTCAGCTCTGATAAAGTTCATGAAGTTTTCAACCCCCTCGACATATGCAGTGGAGAATCTTCGAGCAGAAGTTATCCAAGTCATGTCCATCTGTTAGACATACAAATTAGTTCTTCTACTAGATATTACAGGAAAAACATATATGCTTTTTTATGAAGTCGGAAAAAAATACCTAGGTCGATGTCTAAAGCTATGGCAAGATATTTGGATGAGCAGATCTAAGTAACGAAATATATGTAAAGCTAATTCAGCAAACAGATTTGAGTGCCAAATTATGGCAGGCTGTTTCAGCAGTCAATGAGGCCGAGCACACAGCCATCGAACTATCGAAGGCCATCGCAGCAACAAAGATCGAGTATAAAACGGTGTAGAGCTATTTCACCTAACAGATTGGCTACTAGACCATGGCAATCTACGTCACAATAAATATATGGCAGGATATTTTAGCAACTAATCGGCCTTGGCATGCCATCTCAGCTAAGCAGATTGAGTGCAGAACAGGGCAAGGAAGCTTCTTAAGCAGAGCATATTGACAGTAAACTACTTCGGCAAACAGTGAGATTAACAGCGTCTATCAGCTAACATTCAGCGCTACACCGACATGAACGGGGCCTCAGTCTAGAATGCGCATACCGTGGGAGAAGCTGACCGCCGTGCGTCTCCACACGAACGTCGCCAGCGGTGGCGGTAATGACCGTCGTGCGCCTCCACAAGAACGTAGCCAGAGGTGGCGGCACGGCTAGAGGACGACAGTCTACGAGAGCATACTGTGGGAGCGAGAGGATCGCCGAACCGCGGCGCCGACGTATCAGCGCGGCGGCGAGGGCGGCTTTGGCGGAGCGAATGGAGTGGAGGGGGACAGGGGGGAGGGGGTTTGGGGAATATTATTGGCTAGTTGGCCGAAGGGCGGTTGAATCGGATTTGGGGGGAATTTTTGGGTGTGGGGGGGAGGATTTTCGCGCGGTGGGCGGGGGGAGTTTGGCGCATGGTCGGTTTCTCCAAGTGCAGTCCCACGTGTCAGTGAAGAGGCAAGCCGAAGCGCGTTCCGTTTGCGTGAGCCGTGTGCAGGACCGAACGTGTGTGGGGTGCAATGCAACCGCGACAGGAGTGTTGTGAGTGTACCGCCTTTTTTCCTTTTAAACTAGGTGCTTCGCCCCCTCAAAAAAAAATTGTTGCTTCGCGCGATCCATCGATACTACTACTAGTAATCCGGTAATCCCGACTAAAACGGCGCGGCCGGGTCTTTTCCCGCGTGATATGCTGGGAGGTTGGCTTAGTTGGGTTTTTTAGGACGAGTAATGCTACACCTATGTAATCCCAGTTACGTAATTAACGTAATGTGAAACGTGTGAGCTGTTGATTGTAGATTGGGGGGAGGGAGGGGCCCACCACCATGAAAATCAGGGGAGGAGAGAGAGAGGCAATTTACGTTAACCCTTTCGTAGGTTCCCGTAGATGTAGAAAGATATGAAATGCGTGAATGTGTAGTGGACGTACTATTGGAGTGCCTAAGATAATTTGTGTATGTATAGACCCTATGTGTTTATTTTACTTCGCATGTTAGATTTGTCTCGGTTCAATAAAAAGCAGAGTTGGTGATGATGGTGTGCCTGTCATCCTGCAATATAGGCCGTCCGATCTATATCTAATGGATAGGAAGGAAACTATGACAATTTACCCGCACTCCTCTCCACATTTGCAGATAATGCTTTCCCTCATTCATCCTTTTCTCCCACAAGATCTTGATCTTCCGTGCAACACACGGGCATCTTGCTAGTACTCCTACAATATGTATATTATTGTGAAAGTTCATATACACCGGCCGAGATTAATGCAAACACGGCAGATTTTCATTACATTTCGAACTTTTATAGGACAGAAAAATAAAAGAAACCCGACCCTAAACCTATCCTACGGCGGCGACCGACGTCCTCCATCTGCGATCTCTATGTACGGGGGCGGGGTTCAAGACCCGTGAAGTGAAGGTGCGGTCTCCGGCGAGGAAGAGTAGAACACGGGATACGGACCGGCCAGTTGGCACACCATGCCCTGCCGCCTCCCATGCCCTACTCATCCTCGGAGGAGTCCCCGACCTCGGCGGTGCCAGACGTTGGACGGCGGCAAGTAGGACGCGTGGCTGACGGTGCTCCCGTCGTTGGCCGCCAGCGTGGCCACCGCTTGTGCGGTCGCGTCCGCGTCCGGCTACGCCGCTATTGCGTCACGAGAGGCGACTTGAGCGAGGGCGGCGACCTCGAGCTTCATCCCCGAAGACAAGCTCTCCCGCAGGGCGTTCGCACTTGCGGTCATGGCGGATGTGGTGCCAGGTAGGAGGACGGTGCGCTATGGTGTGGAGGTTAGCTGGGCGTTGCCGCTTTAAGTAGCGCATTTCGGTGAGGCCAAGCGTCCGGGTGCGTCGTTAAGTCGCCGGAGTTGGTTCCTCGGGCACCGAGCCTCTTAACGACGACATACGAACGGACGGCATGAATGCGGGCAGCTGGCGCCGGCTGGGAACGCACCGCGCGACGACGCGAGGGGCGAGGGTTTTGGTGTGCCAGGGTAGTCCGCTGCAGTCGTGGCAACGTTGGAGATGCCCTTTGCTCACATGCGATCCCCGCATGTCATTGAAAAAGCAAGACGACCCGGCATGGTCTCAGGTCTAGAGGATGGAGTTGGCCGCGCTACACCACTCCGCGGACGCGTCGCGGCGCCCCATGCATCCTCGACGAGCCGGGTGTTGGGGTGTGTTTGGATCGTGGCCAAAGTGCACCTTACCAAAATTTTGGTCATGACCCAAAGATTGGTATTTGTTTGGATGGTTGCCTTTTTTGGCATGCCAATGAACTTTAGCCAACTCTAATTCATTTTTCTTGCCAATGTCGGCCAAATCATGGGCAACCAATACCTCAACCAAAATTTTGGTCATGACCCAAAGATTGGTCTTTGTTTGGATGGTTGCCATTTATTTGGCATGCCAATGAACTCTAGCCAACTCTAGTTCATTTTTCTTGCCAATGTCGGCCAAATCATGGGCAACCAATACCTCAACCAAAATTTTGGCTACCCAATGCTTTGATGGGGCAACCTTGGGCACAAACCAAACATACCGTTGGTCGTGCCACAGCACTAACGCCACCCTCGGCACACTGAAACCGACCGTGTCTAGCGACGATATGAGCGTGTCGCTCACCGAGGTCGCCGTGTCCAGAGGCGGTGCTGGAGCTGCGCCCCGTTGTTGGCCCCAACGACCCACATGAACGGTTGTCGGTGGCGAGGAGGTCGTGGGCCAGCTCCTCCATTGGACTAGTCTGCGCTACGTCGTCCCGACGGGTGTGCCCCACATGTCGGTTTCCCTGTTTTCCCGGCCATATTCGAGCGTCAGTGCTCCGCGTTGCGCATTAGGCCTTTCACTATGTAGGCCAAGCGAGACAACTTATTGTTTATTTGAGCCGTTCAAGTATAATCATGTGGCGTTTGCTTATTTCTCATTCCTCTCCAACCCTCTTCTCCATCGATCATGTCGCCCTCCAGTCGAGTCCATCCTCCCGCATGCCTCATTTGAACATTCCGCCGAGTATCATTCGCATGTACCCACCCTAGTCCTCTTTCAATAGATCTCCGGACCCCGAGATGAAATTGAGAGGGAACGAGTGGGGCACGTGATACCTAAGGCGGATTCAAAATTTTGAACCGGTGATCATAGCATCTGCAAATCATATATAAAGGGTATTCAATGTTCGTTTCGTTTTTGAACGTACAATATACTCCCCCTATCCTTTCTAGTTTACATATAAGTTTTATGTGTAGTCAAAGTATCTCTACTTTGATCAAAAAGGTATCAACATTCAACAACGCCCAATCAATATTGTTAGATCCGTACGTACTCCTAGATTTGTACTCGAGATGGTTTCCAATTTGACTATTGATAAGATTAATAGTACATGAGATGTATAATGTGAAAATTATATCATTGGAAACTCCTTTCACATACGAATTTGACCGTATGCTTTGTGTAAGTTGCATGTCATATATTATTACTCTAACATTTGGTCAAAGTTAGCCTCGAAAAACGCATTAGACCCTGTATGCTTTGTGTAAGTTGCATGTCATATATTATTACTCTTAACATTTGTGTAAGTTGCATGTCATATATTATTACTCTAACATTTGGTCAAAGTAGTATAGTGGAAGTGGATCCTCTGACGTAGGTATCCCTGCCTTACCCTCCCTTTCGGTCACTTACTGGCGGACCCCATGCTTGCTAGGCCCCACATGTCAGTTACTCAATGGGTTCGGCCACGTCAGGGGATCCTCATCCGTAGTATACTCCCTCTGTTTTTATTTACTCCACATAAAACGGAGGGAGTGGTGGTATAATAAATGACGCGGGCGGGGGAGGGGGAGGGACGTCGGTTTGCTCTCAACTGCGGTCCCACAAGCGAGCGTAAACGCAAGACGAAGCGCGTTCCATTTGGTGAGCGACGTGGAGGGTCGAGCGTGCCGGGCTGCAACGCGAACGCGACAAGAGCGATGTACAGTCAAAACTGACTGACCGGTCCTCACCGGAACCACTATTCACACCAGAACCTTCGCTGCTCGGCCTACGCCAGCCATTGCCCTAAAACCACACCAAATCTCCAGCCCATTCCCCCACCTTTCGATCCCCTAGCCCGCATCAAGCGTCCCCTAGTTCGCCGGAAAGCCATGGTGCGCCGCAAGATCACTTACTACAAGATGCTGACGCCGGAGCGCCGCGCAGAAATCGCGGTGGCGGTCGGCGCCACAGACCTCCGTTCCCAAGCTCGCTTTGCGGCGGGCCAATCCCCGAGTTCTCTGGAGCCAAGCTACGAGGAGGAGGAAGCCGATCCAATGTTCATGGCGGAGGTCGCGGCGCAGAAGGCCCCCGATGGGTATGAGACGATGGACGTCGACTTCGTGCCAGCGTCCGAGTCCCCCATGGTGCAGGCAGACCAGCGGTTCAACATGGCGATACTAAAGGAGGACCGGGAGGCAGAGGCTCAACTCGACGCGGAGCGCGCGCATGCCGCTGCCATCGAGGCTCTCCTGCAGGCGGAACCGGATGTCGTCGATGTGAACCGGGCGGCGGAGGCTCTACTTGAGGCAGAGTGCGCGGATGCCGCTGCCATCGAGGCCCTCCTGCAAGCGGAACCGGACGTCCTGGACTTGAACCGGGTGGCAGAGGCTCGACTCGACGCAGAGCGCGCGGATGCCGCTCTCATCGACGCCCTCCTACAGGCGAAACCGGACGTCCTGGACTTGACCGGGCGGCGGAGGCTCGACTCGACGCGGAGCGCGCGGATGCCGCTGCCATCGAGGCCCTCCTGCAGGCGGAACCGGACGTCCTCGACTTGAACCGGGATGTGCTCTCGTCCGTGCAGAGCGCCCGCACGCTCCGCTTGAACAAGTAGCTGGAGGCCGAGGACAACCACGGTGCGGAGACACACGTCGGTAGCGACGGCTGGTTCGCGCCGGCAGCCAAAACGACGAGGCCGTCTCTTTCCACGAGCAGTGCATGTTCTTCTTTATGTTGTTGTTTTTATGGATCTTTTGCTATGTAAAAACATATATTTGTTATGCAAGTCGCCTGACTTGGGTCAGTCTACCATTTCAGGCGGTTGGATGAATATCCTACGTCTCCTAACCCTTCTTTCCTTCTTCCTCACCTCTTCTTCTTCCCCAACAGACCACCGCACGGGCCGTACGGATACTCCCCAACATGCGGTTGGATAAACATACTCTATGAACGAAAATTATGTGTCAGCGATAGGATGGCTGAGTTTGGTTTGTTCACATGCGACAGCACATGTCAGTGAGGGTGCGTTCCCTTGGTTGGGTTTGCGGCATGCAGGAGCGACTGTGTGAGGGTGCGGTGCGACCGCGACGTGCAGGAGCGACCGTGTGAGGGTGCGCTGCGACCGCGACAGCCGTGCGCAAGTGTACCTCCTTCTCATTTTGAAAACTTTAGGTAAGCTTGGCAAAAATGTGTGGCGAAGTTTGGCAATGCAAGGCCTAGACAAAATAGGATAAGTACGTACGTACTAGGAGTACTAGTGTTAAAAAAGAAAGGCGGGGTTTTCCTTCGCGGGATTTAATCGATACAAATCCTCGTTTCACGTGTCAATTAATGCGTATTTTTTCTCCAAAGACCAAAGAGCTAACCATCTCACTCCTCATCGCTTGATTAATGCAGCGTCATGCAAACCAACCTTCTCACTTCCGCATGCATGCAGGGGATATTAATGTCCTTGGTTGCTAACCCCATCAATTTTGCCTCGATTAGTGTTAGTGGCCCTTTGCAAATTGTAATTTTGATATACTGGCCTTGTGTACAAAAAATGGAGGTAGTAACTATATTTGACTTCCTTCCCCATTGCGGTGACGTCGACGATATCTTTTTTTTGGTGGTTTGGCGAAGTGCGTTCGACGGAGAACACCATTGAGGGAGACAACGGTAAGTCGTTCGCAAGTGCCGCCTGCAAGCCGAGACAACCGCCTTGTTTGCATCCAGGAAGTCCTTTACTAGTACTACTAGGAGTACTACTGCAGTGAGATGGTTTCTCGAAGAAGACGATGGAGAAGCGGAGTCAGCGAAGAGTGAAATGATGGTTGCTTCGTCCGTGCTTTTGTGATTTGACGCCTCACTGCTTTGTGATTTGTGATAGAAGGGACAGGGGAGTAGACTCTGTGCTCTATACTGTACTACATGCGTCCAAGCATGGGAGAAAGAGGAGAGACGTTGCATTTTTCTATTCCTTCAATCAATCAATCAGGGAGCTTCGGTTCCATCTTTTTGGCTTTGGCAACACCGTCCACAATGGTTCCCACGATGCCAAAAGCTATTTTCACATTTGGCTACACATTGTGGATGCCCTTAACCGTACGACTTGGTTTTGCTCCTGTGTGCTATCTATACAAATCTCAATTATATTGATCTAAAAAATTATAGAATCAATATTAGTAAAAAGGAGGTGATTTTGCCGCGCGGATGGCGGGGGAGGTTTCTTATTTGAGCAATGCTACATCCACGTAATGGTTTACGTAAAGTTACGAACTGATGTGATGTGGGACTATTTGATTGGATTAAAGGAGAGGATTAGGCCCACCCCACGTGAAAATCAGGGGGGGCATATATAGATTAGATGGAAAGTATACGTAGCAGCTACGTAGCCCTTTGTAAGTCTAGGATTAGGCTTCTTATTTTCGGAGGACGTTGTCCTGGCGGTTTGCTAACATGCGGTCCCACGTGTCAGTGCTTTACCAAGCCGATCCGCGTCCCACATGAGGCAGAACAACGGCAGAAGCAACACGTGGTTAAGTTGAAGAAGATGAGGGAGAAGCGGATCAGCAACGAGTGAAATGATGGTTGCTTCGTCCCTCCAACTTAACTGTGGGAAAGGTGCAGTTTTGTGATTTGACGCCTCATTGCTCATTACTACGCTGGCGCCATGACTGGGGTGCTTCACCCCGGCTGCTCTGCACTGTATTCCGATATGGCACGTGGACCCGGTAGCTTGATGTCCCACATGTCGGCGAAAGGGACTAGAAGATTTATGAAAGCGAGCGCTCCACTCTTACGACGGAGGAGTAGACGACCCGACAACCCAGTGAACTGTCACTTGTAGTACTGTATAGTACTATAGTTTTGCTATTTCGCACGATCCATCGATACAAACCCGATTAAACAGGAAAGGGCGGGATTTTTCCCGCGCGGTAGATGATACTGGCCATACATTTCAAAGGCAATTTTAATGTATGCAAACTGAATAATTATAAGTAACAATATGATATCTAGTAAAACTAAAAACACATATGATTTATTGTGTTAGAGTGTAGTAGCAGTGTTGTATTGCATAGTTGTTAGATGTAACATGCGAGAACGTGTAGAGATGTAGTTTTGGAGGGCCTGCAGAGAGAAAAGCGTAATACGGTCACCGAACTTCAGAATAAGCTGATTACGGTCACTATATACGTTTTGCGGTGATTATACGGTCACTTGCTCACAGTTCAGCATTGGATTGCACTCTGTTGACCGGCCAAATAGTCTGCGTGGCGCCATGTTGACTAGTTAAATTGACCATGTTCCTTGTGGGTCCCACCTGTCAGTTCGCATAGGCAAAAGGTCAGATAAACACAAATTTACGCAGGCGCGACAAGGCTCCAACCCGTGCGCGGGAATCACCTGGTTGTGTATGTGTCTGTCAGGGCCTAATGTGTGCGCATGCACGTGTAGGTTGAGCACTTGAGCGTGAGAGTGTCTGTTGGTCGTGTGGTGTACTGGTGTGTGCATGCATGCGTGCGTGTGTGCGTGTGAGTGTTGCGTGCGTGCGTGTGAGTGTTGCGTGCGTGCGTGGTTGCGTGTGTACGTGTGAGTGTTGCGTGCGTGCGTGGGTGCATGTGTTTGTGTGAGTGTTGCGTGGATGCGGTTCGTGTGCATGCGTGCGTGTGTGTATAATCACCACACCAGCTCCTGTGTGTTAAAACAGACGGCTCAGCATACTAATACAAGGCCACCCTGTCCGCTGTGCCCGCGGTCATGACTTCGAACCACCGTCCAAATATTTTTTTGTCGTTTGTTTTCATTCTTACTAGCAAGATGCCCGTGCGTTGCACGTAACATCAAGATGCTGTTGTATGACTTGTTTATCTTGTGAGAGAAAAGGATGAACGAGGGAAGGCCTTATTTGCAAATGTGGAGAGGTGTGTGGGTACCTTTTTGCAAAATTGCCATAGTTTCTTTCCTATCCATCAGATATAAATCGGACGGCCTATATTGCAGGATGGCAGGCACACCATCATCACCAACTCTGTTTTTTATAAGAGTGTATTTTATGTATTTTATAAGAGTGTAGATGTAGAGTAGATACAAGTCGACAGGTGGGCACGATGGTAGTGAGATAATGTGATGCAACACTAGAGGTGCCACGTGGAGCGTTTAACTGGTCAACTAGTCATGTCATGAGCAAATACAGAGTTGTACGGTGAGCCCGTGACTGTATAATAACCACTAAACGTAAATGGTGACCGTAATGAGTGGATTCTAAAGTCCAATGTACGTTTCGTGCTTTCGCTTCAAATACAATGATCGTCACTGTATATATCGCGAGAGAAAGATGAAACATGCGTGAATGTGTTGGGGGCTTACTTTTAGAGGACCTGGAGATAGTTTGTGTGCGTACCTGAAAGGGGCGTAGGGGGGTATGCGATGGAGAGAGAGATGCTCTTCGTTTCTCTTTATTATGACTACCTTTATATATAGTATAAAAATATACAAATTCACAGTGTGGAATAAATATCATTGTGGGCACCATGCAATGCAAACGTTCATACTCCTCCATATAACTTTGTAATGTTGTATATATGTAGAAATTCTAAAATATTTTTTTGGCCACACTTTATGCAAAAGGAATGTTGTATGCGAAATAAACGTGAAGAGAGGGCTTTTTAGATCAATGGGGTACGTGATGTAACATGTGTGAATGTGTAGTTGATGCATTTGGTGGGGCCTAGAGAGGTATGTGTGTGTATTACGTATTCGAGAGAGGCATGGATAGAGGGGCCGACGGGGGGGCGTGGGAGAGATAGCACAAGAAATGAGAGTGGTCTAGAGAGAGAGACGAATATGACGTCACGACAAGAGATTCCATTCCCTTGAGTGTGTATATGCAAGGGGGGAGGGAATAGAGGCACCAGGAGAAATTTTCTGTGTGTGTGGTGTTTGTGTTGGTATGTGTGGGTGTGAGAAGATAATGAGACGTGGGTGCAGAGGGTGTGTCACCGCGTGAGGTCCGGTGGGTCGAGGTGAGGCCCTTCGTTCGGTTCCGTCCTGCGCCACATTGGTCGGCCCGTGACGCATTTAGGAAGACCCATGGATGACTAGTCGTACAAGACAAAGATAGCAGAATTGTGAAGGACTCTGTGTCCACTGACAAAGCCGGCTAGGATTTGTAACCCTAGGTTCTCGGACTAAGGTAACCCCTTTATCTCTGATATTACTATTCATCCAACCTAACTTTAAGGGGCATCCTACAGAATGCTCTGCTAGAATCATACTCGTCGATTAGGAAGAGAGGTGTGAGACAATGCGTGAGAGACAGGCGTAAAGATAATGTGCGTACATGAGACACGTAGGCAGGTTCATGTATATAGAAAGGGTCGATGAGGATTGTGCGTGTGTATGTTTGCGAGAGGAAGAGTGCTTGTGATAAAGGTTAGTGAAAACAGTTGTAAATGGTTACGAGAGGGAGGGAGGGTTATATCTAGAGCATGTGTGTGAGAAAGACACCTCGGGAGAGAGTGTGTGAGCATGTGTGAGAGACCACCGATGGAGAGTGAAACTACACGTAAAAGACTGCTCTACACATTGATTAAAGATATAAATTGTATCCAAATATTAGGATAGGATCATGATATTTGCAATTCGTGTAAGGAGCGGTCATTGATCCATCAGACATCTAGATTCTATCGAATTTGAGCATGTCTATGTTATTATTCGACACAATTGATCCACATAGTTAGTATTTTGAACTCCAGACAATGCATCGCTTTAGCAATCAAATATAAACGTGAGTATAGTTCATGTTGTGTGTGTAAAGCACATTATACATACGAAAGTTACACAATGGACATTATAAATAGCTACCTATGAACTAGCATACATTTGAATTCAACTTAAGGTGGTTTAAAAAAATTGAATTCAACATGAAGTCCATTCAATTATTTGAATTTGGTATCATGGCATTTGTAAACCATACCTAAATTATGGGGGCACCAATCTTTGCTCTGATTTTGTACATAATAGCATATGTAGTCATGTACAAAATAGATTCAAATTTAACTCCTCCATTCCAAAATAATCATAGTTATAGGATTTTCAAGTGTCAAAATTTCAAAAAGAAGCGGATAATTTAATGAGATTTTCAAACATATAAGGTCAAATATAACATTGTCTATTTAGGTCAATCCTCATAGTTCAAGAGTACTCTAAACGTGAATGCTTGTGTTTCAAAATTTCGAACGAAGCGCCAAAAGAGCCTCTACTCGCCCGAAACCGCGTGAGACCAATGTTTGGTAGTACAAGGAAATTACTTTTCTAATAACTCCGACCCGTGAAACCTACCGGCCCGACGTCCAAAGGTCTAAACCGGGGTAGGTTTGTAGCTTCATCTAGACGCCACGCAACCGCATCCGAAAAACATTCATACACAATGGCCGCCTAAGCACACATGCGCGCGGCCGAAATCGCTCCCGCCCACTATTTGGGACACCTGGGATTACCATCCTACCCCCGACCCGCAGTAGGTCCGAAATTTAAGAGGGGGGCAAAGTTTGTACTTTCCCCAAATTTCAAACAAGCGCGTCCCATCTTCTGTTCAAAAAAGCCAAAAACAAGTGCGTCCCAGACCGAAACATGGTTCCCCCCCCCCACCGTCCGATTCCCCATTTGTACTCCGTGGGCGCCAAAACTACCTCTCCACCAGCCGCGAAACCCCGGCGTCCTCGTCTGCCACCCCATCCCACCCATCAACTGCCGCCCTCCTCCATCACGCCGGAGCCGATACCCCGACGTTGTCGTCCACCGCAACCTCAACCGCAACGCCCTCCGCGGCTAGTAGTTTAAGCCGAGGCCGAGCCATCCGTACCCGAGCCAGTTCAACCACGCCGTCTTGCGCCTCACCGCTGCCGCTCCAACTTCGCCACCCTCCACCGCACCGGAGCTGTTCCTGCTATGTCGTCCTTCGCCGCCTCGGATATGCTTCCCCTCCGCCGACATACGGCCACGGCAACACAGTCAACAATTTGGCCATGGGTTCGTCCAAGCCTGCATCCTCCAGAACATCGGTTTCCCCGGTAAAAAGAAGAAGATCGACGCAACATGTGGAGGTGACCACACCGGCAACCGAAAAAGGTACTCCTCTTCCCTTATTCGTGCAAATCTTACGTCTCTGCTTGCACAGTATTCATCCCACAGAAGACACTAGTTGACCGCTTCTTCTTGATACTAGATGTTCCTAGTAACTCGCGATGCACAAGGTTTCTCCTCATATACTATTTCACCTTAGCTAGAGGTCCGTCGCCCCCCTGAATTTCAATTTCTGGCCAGTTGATTCCCAATTAACGGAAGCATTCCCCGGCGTAACAGGCACTAGTACGCCTATTACGCCGGGGAAGCAGCGCCTTGGTGTTTATCTTAGGGTCGTGTGCGGCCTAGAGCTACTGGCGCCCGATCTGGAGGTCGGCCGGGATTAAAGGGATGGCCTGGGGGCGCTGCCAAGCACGGCGGTGGTGTGAGGTCGATGGGAGGGCGGGGCGGCGGAGGCAGGGGTCTGGGCCGGTGGTCGCTGGCGGTTCGAGAAAGATCGTCAACAGTGACTGGCGGGAGGTAGGCGAAGGCCATCTGCCCGTTCCTTATAGATCGGACGGTTCATTAAAAAAATCGACTGACCTATTTATTTTCAGTCGACTGTTATCTTAGATATGACCACATGTGGTGGTGTGCTGGAGGAGTACCTGCATTTCTTGTGCTCATATATTACAAAATCATACGGAGTAGAATCTAATTTTGTTTGCCATGCAATGTTGTAGAGCTATCATATGTCTCCTGTCATTTATTTTTCAGCCACCTGCTATCTGCTACTTTTACAGTGCACTAGTTCTACACACACTTCACCCTTACTCTCACTATTGTGTTTTTATGCAAGGGTATTTCAGACTCTGCTACCATGAGAGAAGCCAAAAAGAAAAAAGAGAAGTCGCTCCAGCTTCGTATGCGGGTAGGCAAGACACGTTACAGCGCTATAAAGGGTGCAGTGTCAGCAGATGGAGACGGTAAACGTAGCTCTGGAGTTGATGACCTCGCTCGCAATGAACCACCATCCCAGGTGCTTGCTTTAACTTCGCGGTGTCCTATGTGGTTGCATGTTCCATATGGTGTCTAGCTTGTATTCGAAAGGCCAAAGTCGGTAAGATAAGGAAAGATATTTTTTTTACATGAACCACCATCCCGTGAGCACCAGAAGACAAATAGCTTGTCAGGGCACTGGCCGAGCCAGTGACAAGCCCAGCAAAGATAGGCATCACCTGGAAGCCAACTAAAAATCTGCGATGGTGGCGAAGCAGCCCGCCTCCCACCAGGCTCTCAGGTCCTAGATGATCATGCTCACCACTCCAGCCGGATGTCTAGCTTGTATTGCTTCCAATTTGGTTAAATTGCATCTGCTTAGCTTACACATTATACCTTTGAATATGACACGCCTTTCTGTTTTTGGTACATACTAGTACATCTGTGTATTAACCATGTTCTTACATCAAACTAATGGTCTTGTGTATCATTCATCAATCACTTATGACGAGGCAGGCAGGCAAGGGGACTACTCCTCATTTAAAGAATGCAGCGTCAGCCTCCCGACATGATTCTCAAGAAACAGAAATGCTAGATGAAGATAGTGAACGTAGCTCTGTAGTTGATTACAACATTTCCCCTACACTAGCATCGCAGGTGCTTGCTCTAACTTGGCAGCGTGATATGTGGTTGCATGTTGCATATGGTGTCTAGATTGTAATTCTTCCAATCTGGTTAAACTGCATGTAGTCTGCTTAGCTTATACATTATACCTGTTAATGTGACATGCCTTCCTGTATTTAGTACATAGTACATCTGTCTATTAAGCATGTCCTTACATAAAACTATTGTTTTTTTTGTATCCCGCATCAATCAACATGACGAGACACCTTTAGTATACGCAGTGTGATATTAGTTGCATCTTTCATATGATTTATAGCATGCGCTGCTTCTAATTTGTTGAAATTCCATTTATGATGGGACGCTTTTAACTTGGCAGAGTCATATTGGTTGCATCTTTCATGTGGTGTCTAGCTTGCATTGCTTCTTATTTGCTGGAATGGTTTCTGCTTAGTTTACACAAACAGTTGTGAACATGCCATGTCGTCCTGTTTTTCGTACATATTCCATCCTGGTATCATGTGTTTGCCTTACATCAAAGTAGTGATTGTCAGTATCATGCATGAATGAGTTCTGAAGAGATAATTTTATTGCTTTTTCTTGTCGGTTTTACTTGACAATTCAAAATCAATAAAGCGGAAGGAAGTTAGCAAGGCAGCGGATAAAGGTGCTCCTTCCGAACGGAGGGCCTCTATAGTTTCTACTCCTCCACACCCCCAAGATGATTTCCAAGACAACACATGCATAGACACTCAACAAAGCTGTGTTTATGATGAGCACGTCTCCCCTAGTGCAGCATCACCGGTGCTCCCTCTAACTTGGCACTGTTATATGTGGTTGCATGTTATGTGTGATGTCTAGCTTGTATTGCTTCTAATTTTGTTGAATTCCATCTGCTTACTTTACACATTATACTTGAATAAGACACGTGTCCCTGTTTCTAGAACATACAATATCTGTCTATCGCACCATGTTCTTACATCAAATTACTACTGTTGTGTAACTTGCAACAATCACTTACCATAAGACACGTTTGACTTCGGAGTGTGATATAGGTTACATCTCACATTCTTTTCTAGCTTGTACTACTAATCTGTTGAAATGGCACTTATGACGAGACAGTTTTAACTTGGTAGAGTGATATTTGTTGCATCTTTCATATGGTGTCTAGCTTTCATTGCTTCTAATTTGTTGAAATGCCTTCTCCTTAGTTTACACATCATAAGCTATGAATATGCAATGCTGTGAATATGCAATGGCACTAATGACGAGAGACCTCTAACATGGTAGTGTGATGTTGTTTGCATTTTGCATATGATTTATTTCTTGTACTACTTCACATTTGTTTAAACGCCATTTATGATGAGACACTGTTAACTTGGCAGAGCGATATTTGTAGCATCTTTCATATGGTGTCTACCTTCCATTGCATTGCTTCTAATTTGGTGAAATGTCTTCTTCTTAGTTTACACATCATAGTTCTGGTTATCTCTTCCGTCCTGTTTTTCATACATATTACATCCTCCTATCATGTGGTTGTCTAACATCAAAGTTCAGTTCGTCTGCATCACGCATCAATTTGTTCTGAAGAACTAAATTGTTATTCGTTTTTCTTATCGGCTTGACTTAACATGGCACAAAGAAAGAGGAAGAAACACATAATGGCAGGGAATTAGAAGCGGATGAATCCTGCAGATTATGCTGGTACTGATGGTGCAATAGAAGGTCAAAGTCCAGCGGAAAATTCTACAAACACGGCATCCCATGCTACACGAGTTGCAAAAAAAGCCAAACAGAAACAAATAGCTGCCACCAAACAAGCAGAGACAGCCCTAGTTCTTGCAACACCTACCACAGTACTACCAGTTGAACGACTTACTCGTGCGTCAACTGAGCTAGCAGCACGTTCCCAAGCTCCCTTGCCACCCGACACTACTTCCCAAGCACTCTTGACACAAGACGAGTTGGCAATATCAGATGAACCTTGTGAGCTTCAACAGCAAGAAGGTAGTTGCTGGAATCAAGTTACAGTTGCATGCTTCTTTATATGTAGTCTCACAGTTTGATGTACACTAACACTTCCTATGTTCGTTGTTGGACTAGCACCTAGGCGCAAGAGGAAACAAACATCAGGGAAATCTAGAGGAGGAAGAATGGAGATCCGTTTTGAGGCAGGTTTCAAAAGGCCACGTGATGCTACAGAGTCAGCCAAGTTAGTATCAGAGGCAGCGGTTGCCGTTAGGTGTCATGTACGTATCCTCCCAACATGGATTCAGTACAGGAATGACAAAGACGAAACCTAGTTCAACACCTTCCTCGACCATTTATCTATAAGTATGGTTATGTATGGAAACTAGTAATATCGTCTTGCTCTGTCCCATACTTTCTAGGTTGCTGATAATGAGACTCCCATAATTTTCAACAGATGAGGTTCAAGTTGGATAGCCAAGATGATGCAACCAGACAAGCTTGCACCCATGTTTTCAAGTCTGCTCTGCGACAGTATCGGTATAACTTGAGGAAAACTCACTTTGAAGGCAAGGCTAACAGTGAACTTTCCCAAACATCTCCAGTGGAAAATATATCGGATGAAGACTGGAGGGGCCTTGTTAAACACTGGTCTGATCCGAAGTATCAGGTACATTATATATATGTGATCAGATCACATGTTGAAGTTCTATTTTCGCATGTGCCACACAAATCTATCTTCTTGTAGGTGAACTGTTCAAAGAACAAGGCCAACCGTACGAAAGTGAAATTCCAACAGACGACAGGATCTCGTAGCTATATTGCACACTGCGAGGCTCTTGTAATTAGCTGCTATTTCACACTTTTCGCTGTACCATATTATCATATCTATATTGACTTGTTCGAAATGCAGAGGAAAGCCCGCAAGGACCAAAAAGTACCTGAACCAAATGCTGTGGAAATCTTCAAGGACTGTCACACCAGCAAGAAGAAGGGCATGACTACACCAGTCAAAGCCGTTGTTGTAAGTCCTTAATCCTCATGCCTTTTAACTACTACTTACTCTGACTTGTGCCTTGAACTGCATGGTTTGCAGCCAATGTCTATTACTCTTTTCAATTTTATACACAATTGTCTTAGCATATCATTGCACCTTACAAGGTTTAAAAGAGAGGAGTGATGTTCCTTTGATCTTGACCCGTAATCTAGTTCCGTGCTGGACTTGCCCACACAACGTTACAATTGCCTGTTTGTCTGTTCTCAGTTGTTTTGTGATATGAATGATGTCATGCTATGCTTACCGTATTATAAACTTCATCTCTTTATCCTTAGCCCTCAATACAATGTGAAGAAATAGACAATACATTAGCGATGGTACATGGTCATATGTTTGGAACCTGGTTTTATTATGTACTTTGCAATAAAATACAACTAATATTTTACATGGGTTCACCAGTAAGTTCTGTATATAGACCAAAGCTATTTTGTTTGGTTTTGTTGCCTCCTTAATATCTTCTGTTCTGGTACTACTAATGTAAAACCTCAACTTTTCAGTGAGCTATGGAAAAAATGGTGGAACCGCCACCTTCTGAAGGTGGCGAGGCAACTATAACCGCAATGTCAGCTCTTGCTGCAGTGGGTCAGTACCTGTCCACTAACAGTGCCAAAAGCACGTTCCTGCGTAATACTGGGTTGGTTGTTAAGGCAATATCGTCCAAACTGCCTCATGATCAAGATATGCAAGCTCAAAGCAATGTTGTATCTGCGCTCCAGACACAAGTCCATTCCCTAACAGAGACCCTTTGTGAAACAAGGAGAAACATTGCTCAAGATATGCATGGTTTTGAAACCAGACTATCAGACATTTGCTATGTTGTTCAAGAGCCTAGGGGAAATGAAGGCGAGGGTTATGGTGCTCCATCGGACAATACAGCATGAAAACGTAACAGTCAGGTCAAATGAACTGAGCTTCTGAACTTCTGGTGGTGCATTTATCTGCTAGACTGTTAAGTTTTATGCCAACCTTCCTTTTGTTATATAGTTGTAATTTGTTTTGGTGCGATACAAAATTTATTCTTAACGTGCAGCCACCGGCTGAAGAAAACAGCAAGCCATTTTTGTATAGTGTAGGGTGTTCCTTATATTTGCACTGGTGGCGATCTTTGATGCCGAGTGGATGTAATCTGTGCAATCGCCTTAATAGCCTAGCGTTAGTTTCGGCCTTATTTATTTCCTAGTCTTCTTTTTCCCTGGTTTGCTAGTGGCCGCAACTACCATGGGCCATATATGGGCCGTAGGATCCATGGGTCTCCTACGGGCCGTCGATAAATGGGCCTGTAATCGGTGGGCCTCGGGCCGTCGGATAAATGGGTCTACGTGGGCCGTAATCGGGCGTAATTAGTATCGGCCCAGCACGGTAACAGACCGTTAACAGGCCGTAGGACAGCAAAGGCTTAATTCTGTCACAGGCATAACGGGTCGTTAATGGGCCAGAATATAGGACGGGCTGGAAACAGCGCAACGGGTTAACAGGCCAGAAACGTGCCAACTCTTGCCATGGGCCGAATTTGGCCCATTAGGGTAACAGGCCAGTAACGGGCCGACTCTTGCCATGGGCCGAATTTGGCCCATTAGGGGAACAGGCCAGTAACGGGCCGGAAGTAATCGAGGGCCGAAAAGGAGCCCAAGAACGTATGGGCCGTCAATAGGCCGAAAGCTAACACGGGCTGGAAACGGCCCATGTAAATCACGGGCAGTTAACGGGTATAAAGAAAATTACTGTTCATTATGGGCTAGAGTCACCGTGGGCCTGTAAAGGGCCGAAAGATACGAAGGCCTCATATGGGCCGAAAGACGTCGTGGGCCACACATGGGCCGAGAGTGAAATGGGCTGGTGTTATATTCGACGGCCCACATGACGTTGTTGGGCCGATTTCCTTTAGGGCCTAACGGGCCGTGAGTTAACGGGCCGTAAAATGAGCTATTTGCAAAGAGACCGTTAACAAGCTTTTCATGGGCCAGCCCGTTAACTTTTGACCAAGTCAAACGGGCCGGCTTTGTAAGCTAAATGGGCCAATGGTGGGCCGTGGCACGTGTCGACATATCATATGCGCCTATCTGACCCACTGACGAGCTGACACGTGTTTCGTCCGGCCAATAAGAATTTTACACGTGGAAATTTCCCATTGGTCGGGGCTGTTAACGGGTTATCGGATCCAAAACCCGACCCGATAGCTTAACGGCGTTCCGTTACGGTGGATGCCACGTGTCGGTCACCCTTGACGAAAGCACTTCTGTGACGCGCGATTTATCGTCATGGAAGTGGACACTTCCGTGATGATAATTTTGGTAATGTCATGGAACACTTCTACGACAGCACAGGTATGACTATCTTGACTCTGTCATAAAATCGTCATGGATGTAGATGCATGACAAAAAACGCGACCTACTGTGACAAACACGTATCATCACGGAAGTGTATTTTTTTTGTAGTGATTCCCCCCTTCCAAGTAGTAGGAGGAGTCAAGGAAAGGGGAGAGAGAAGAGAAGGAAGGAGGGGGCGCAGCCCCTCCCCCTAGTCCAATTCGGACTAGGCCTTGGGGGGCGCGCAGCCTCTCCTCTCTCTTTCCCCTAAAGCCCAATAAGGCCCATATACTCCCCGGCGAATTCCCGTAACTCTCTAGTACTCCAAAAAATATCCGAACCACTCGGAACCTTTCCGATGTTTGAATATAGTCGTCCAATATATCGATCTTTACGTCTCGACCATTTCGAGACTCCTCGTCATGTCCCCGATCTCATCCGGGACTCCGAACTACCTTCGGTACATCAAAACACATAAACTCATAATATAACCGTCATCGAACTTTAAGCGTGCGGACCCTACGGGTTCGAGAACAATGTAGACATGACCGAGACACGTCTCCGGTAAATAACCAATAGCGGAACCTGGATGCTCATATTGGCTCCCACATATTCTACAAAGATCTTTATCGGTCAAACCGCATAACAACATACGTTGTTCCCTTTGTCATCAGTATGTTACTTGCCCGAGATTCGATTATCGGTATCTCAATACCTAGTTCAATCTCGTTACCGGCAAGTCTCTTTACTCGTTCCGTAATACATCATCCCGCAACTAACTCATTAGTTGCAATGCTTGCAAGGTTTATAGTGATGTGCATTACCGAGTGGGCCCAGAGATACCTCTCCAACAATCGGAGTGACAAATTCTAATCTCGAAATACGCCAACCCAACAAGTACCTTTGGAGACACTTGTAGAGCACCTTTATAATCACCCAGTTACGCTGTGACGTTTGGTAGCACACAAAGTGTTCCTCCGGTAAACGAGAGTTGCATAATCTCATAGTCATAGGAACATGTATAAGTCATGAAGAAAGCAATAGCAACATACTAAATGATCGAGTGCTAAGCTAACGGAATGGGTCAAGTCAATCACATCATTCTCCTAATGATGTGATCCCATTAATCAAATGACAACTCATGTCTATGGCTAGGAAACATAACCATCTTTGATCAACGAGCTAGTCAAGTAGAGGCATACTAGTGACACTCTGTTTGTCTATGTATTCACACATGTATCATGTTTCCGGTTAATACAATTCTAGCATGAATAATAAACATTTATCATGAAATAAGGAAATAAATAATAATTTTATTATTGCCTCTAGGGCATATTTCCTTCAAGTTGCTCTTACCAACAACGGGTCAAAGTTCTTGATCTATCCACATCCGGTTCATGCTTATAACCATTACCAGTAGAACTGATGCAAAAATCTAGAAGATAGATATTCGTGGTAGATCATGTCCTTCAGTGTGGAGTTTCACCAAACCTTTCTTCCAACTACGAATCTTTGCGACATTTGTACAACAAATGAAATAATCTTGCAAAATTACTATAAGGAAATTGGATTTGCCAGCAATTACTAGTTGAACAATTTCCGTGAGCAATAAAATGGTTTAGTTGAAATTGTCCTTTTCTCCTTCATACAGAACTTGTTGTGTACAAAAGGTGGAAAATTACTTGTCGATGAAGACGAGAAAGGTACAAAAATGCTAGATCTACGAAAAGTGTATACGTAATCTATTTAAATTCCTTCCTCACAAATCAAACCAACCAACGGATGTCATATCTTATTCTTCCCGAAGGAAAAACGATCTAGCTTTCCGCCGCTAGGGACTCGCGCTCCGCCGCCGTTCTCTGGCGGCTCCCCTCCATCGACAACCTCGGTCGTCGGTGGTGAGGGGGGTCGCCGGATCCACGCGTATGGATAGTTTTAGGCAAAAGTAGCTTAGTTTTTTAGGCTGTTCATCGTCTTGGCTTCGGCGACGGCGATGGCGGCGCTGAATACAATTTCTTCAGATCCTACTCCGATGAGATGATTGGTCCTATCGTTGGGGATGGATGTGGAATCCAGTCTGTTCAAGCAAGGATGATGTGGCGGCGGGGGCATCCTCGTGGTGGACATGTGTCCTCGGGCTCCGCCGTTGCGACGACGTCTGCTCCAGCGTCGGCGTGAAGCTTGGGAGGTAGTCCAGGAGCGGATGCAAATTGTTGTCTGCATCGACGACATCTGAAAGACAGAGCGTGTGCTGTGTTCGTGGTTGATGGATGGCAGGTGTGATTTCCTCCTTCGGCGTCTTAGTTGGCGGGGTGTGAGATATGGAGTTCGATGGTGTGTCCGGGGTGTTACCCCGGTCTGATTCGTTCAACGACAATGACTTCACTTTTGGGGAGCCACCTGAAGGTCCGCAAAGCTGCTTATCAGTGATGGAGCCGCGTCGAGCTCGGGTGAGGAGGTGATCCGTCATTCTATTCTTTGGTGGCTGCCGTGGTGGTGCCAGAGGCAGGTGATGGACGTTAGTGTCAAACTCAGAGATGTTTTGCTTTCTTTTTCAGTTTTGTTATGTTGGTCCTTACATGACTTGTACTTTGATATCATATGAATGAGATATGTATTACCATGCAAAAAAATCAAACCAACCGCTCAATTTTAGAGTGCGCCCACACCCCCAACCTAATCACCAATAAAAAGCTGTCAAATCACCTCATAATCTCCTCACTATCTAATACTCCCTCCATTCCACAATGCACAATGCAGTGGTATAGATTTTTTGAAAAGTCAAACTTTATAGCCTTTGACCAAGTTTGTAGGAAATACATATACATCTAGAATAATAAATACATATCCTTAGATACATGACAATACGTACTTTCATATTGTACTCCCTTGCTTTCATATTATACTCCCTCAGTCCAAAAAAGCTTTGTCCCATATATATTTGGTATTGTAGATATAAATAGTTTTTTTTATAAACTTGCTCAAAGTTTGACTTAAAAAAAATCTATATGCACTATATTATGAAACGGAGGGAGTCCTCGTTTAGGTGCAGCAAAAATGGGAAAGGAAAGCAGCACAAGGCGGTGAGCCGCACAGCCCGCAGGGAGGAGTGAAGAGAATTGAGACTGCATATGTACGAGTGGGGACGAATCAGAGCCGTTGAATAAAGATCCGACGTTCCTAGAAAAACCTACGCTGAACTGGAAAATAGTCGACCGATAAGTACACGCTCCGAAGGCCGAAGCGGCCAAACCCCTGGTCGCAGTCCAGAAATGGCCGCCGTCGCGAAGCTCTCCGTCTCCAGCCAGGCCTTCGCGGCGCTCCTCGACTGCTGCGGGACCGCCGCCGGGGACTGCGACGGGCTACTCTTCGGCCGTGCCGCCCGCCCCCCGGCCCCTCCCCCTTCCTTCTCCGACGACGACGACTCCGGCGCCACCTCCTCCGCCCCAACCCTATCCATCAACGTCACCGGCCACGGCTCGCTCGCCCGACCCTCCTCCCTCTCCGACGCCCTCGGCCGCTTCCAGCCCTACTCCCCCGCTCGCCCAGCCACCGTGGGCTTCTTCTCCTCCCGCCGCAGCGCGGCGCGCCGCCCCTCCATGCGCGAGGTCGCCGTCGCCCGCTCCCTGTCTAAATCGTTGGCCCTCACCCACCCCCTCGTGTTTCTGCTCGTAGCCCCCTCTGCCTCCTCCAACCTCTCCATCCACTCGTTCGACTACCGCGCCTTCCTCCTCGTGGATTCCCGCCTCTTCCCCACCTCCCTCCAGGTCGTCAACGTGGGTCCTGGTTTTCGGGGCCAGTACCACACCTTCGCGGCCGAGTCGCCAATGCCGTGGCTGCCGCGTCCGCCGGCAAAGGGCTTCAGCATCGGAGACCAGAAGGCGATGGAGGGGATGATGGATGCGTTCGGGCTGGGAAGGGTGGAGGCCTTGGTGGCCTCGGCCACGGGGCAAGCAACCGAGGTGGAGGAGATGTATTCCGGGATGCTAAGGAGGCTGGAGAGGCTTGCTCGGGAGGCGGAGGGGGGCAAGAAGCTGGTGCGCCGTCAGGTGCTAGTTTGCTGAATGCTTTGCTTCATATGTTTCTGTAAAATTGATTTGTTTGCGTCCGTGGAAAAATGCATTGCTTTGGTTGTGCAACGGTTATTGGACTGACATGAAACGACATTTTGCAAGGGAAGCAATATTGTGCACATATTTGAGTCAGAATCCAAGGAATTTTAGCATTTTAGTTGACACACCGGATATAACTTAGGTTTGATCGTGAAGACTTGATTCCCCTTTAAATGCTAATAAGGTAGAGTTTCATACGAAATATACTTACCAGATAAAAAGGTTAAACCGTTCTCTGTAGGGCATGCTGATTCGAACAGCAGGACCAACTACTAATACCAACTTCTTTTTGCGTGATTTATTTTTCCGTGTTTAAATCAGATCTTATTCATTAGAGAAAACCCTTGCTTCTTATTAAGTTAAGTGCTTATAAATTGTGTGAACAATGTAGCATTTGTTTGTTCAAAAGACGCTGCATGGATATGTAATATGCTTGCATCGCATATCCATGCCCGTGTGTGCAATTGTGCATGTACAGGACATAGAGTGTCAATTCATCTTATTGCAGCATTTATAGATTTTACTACGTTTTCTTTAATCTGCACATGTCATCTCTCTCTTCTACAAAATTTGCATTCTTGCTAGCATCTGTCAGAATCTCGTGAGGGCTGAGCTGCAAAATGTGAAAATGGTAGAGTGGGACCTCATAAGTGAGTTGGAGAAGTAGCTAATACGTCATTCTACGTACGTCCTTTTGGAGAGCTCATTTCAAGAGCATTTCGATGTCTTGTGTCATAAATGTGACAATTTGAGCTATCAAAAGTCAAAACAAAGTGGTAGTTTGCTTTTTCTGGATGATTAGTTGGTACACTTTGAGTAGTTACATGTACAAGCTATGCTATTGTGTGAGTTTAAGTGTTGACCTATAGCTATAGGAAAGTATCGTGCAGTGTACAGTTGCAACTACACTACTGAAGTGTGCATTAATCTTGTACTTCATCTGTCCGGGTTTATTAGGCCCCCTCTTATTTTCGATCAAAGTTTGACCATAGATTTAACTAATAAAATGTACACTATATTTCATAAAAAAATACACCGTGGGAAATCTCTTTCGAATACAAATCCAACAGTATACTTTTTGTATGGTATACATCATATTTGTTAGTCAATTGACCCAAAATACAAGGGGGGCCACTAAACCCGGGCGGAGGGAGTACTTGAGCTAATTGCCATTTTTATTGCTGAGTGAAATGGTTATATCTGTCATGTATGTCATGTGAGGGTTGATTAGAGATTAGGAGTTAATATTCTAGTACTTTATATTGTGTGCATGTTGCTGGATAAGCTATGTGAGGTTGGACCATTGATGTTGTTGATCTTTGCTAGTGTATAGGTTTATTGGTTCACATGTGTTCACATGTTGCTGAAGTTCAGTTTGTTTGAATGTGATATCGAAAATCATTATCCATGTAGTTTTGCTGAAAGGGAGCATCCAGACATGAACTAGAACTAGACATTTATGTTGAGTCTTCAATATCGTCTACAGATTCAGGTTTTAACATGTCTTCAGATTTAACCGGATGCATCATTGTATGCTATTATTATTATTTGCTGCTCCTGTTTCTACCAGTTCATTCCTTCATCATCAGTTTTGCAAGGTTTATCTTTAGATACGTTACTGACATTAACCAACTATTTTGTTCACCATGTCTGTGCTGATGTTTTTTTTGTAGGAAAGGAAGAACATATTGGAAAGGAGAAAAATTGCTGGGTTGGAGTAAGGGCAGAGATCTTGTTCTCAGCAAGGTAAACCTGACTTGCCTATTAGTACTTTGTTTTATACGTGTAACTTCCTAATATCCTGGATCGTTCTGGTATTTGGCTACTCATTTGTTTTGCATCCTCACTTGACACCTCCCTATTCCTTCACTTTGGTTGGTTGAACCTGAATGGTTCTACGGCATCACCTGATAAATTCTTATCTTCTTAGTATATATATGTTATTTATTTGCTTTCACGTGTGTGTTGGGCTAACACACTGGAGTAAGGATCTTGCTTTCCATGTACTCTCAACCGCTGGTGAATAATTATTATTGTTCTTAGGCAGAAGTATTTGATTATATAAGGTTGCATCTTAAGTGTCCACTTATTTTTCGCTGTGTGGTGGTATAATAACCGTATAATGCATGTTATCCGTGATCCTCAATGAGAAGGCCCTGAACCTGAATTTTAAAGTCTTCACATTCACTCTCCAACACATAGCAGATTGTAAGGCTTGATTTGAATATTAGTGGTGACCTGTGTTTGTGATTAGCCAGGATCGTGATGTGTCGTGATGGCACGTTTCCATTACTTGAAGCTTGTGATGACGTTCTTTTCGTCTTGTTTTGCAGCGTGTAGAGGTTCTGTAAGAGAGGTCGCAAGATTTGAAGCCGGGATCCTTGAACTGTATCTTGAGTTGAAGTGCCTGCCTATTTCCTCCTCTTTTTGGCTGGATGGTTTCTGGACTTCCAGTGTCGCATGTTTGTTCTTTTTGGACAGAAGATTCAGGGGTTCAAAGGATGCGGAGACTAGGATAGTACTAACTTTGAAACCGCGGATCTTTTTTTCATGCATGCGAATGTGAGACGTGGCATCATTTCGCCACTGCCACTTGGATAGCCGAATGCACTAGTGTTCCATGTTATGCGGTTAAGCAGATTCAAGTCCAATTTGATTTTGCCATTCTAGTATGCTTTTATATGCAAAATGGAGCTGTACGTGGTGCTAGTTGGTGCCTAGTTACCGGATCAGCGTTCGTCGAGCCATGCTTAAAGTAGCATGATGGTGCTCTTTAATATAATATCGTATGTGAAATGCTCTGCTTGAATTATCGATATACATGTGCCAAAAGAAAGAGAGAAAGAAAAAACTTGTCTGATGTGATAGTTTTTTTCTTTTTTGAGAAACCTGATGTACGTTTGTTTGATCGCTCGCTTGCATGAGATCGCTGGGTTCCAAGTTCCATTCGTCTGAACGTTTCACTATCAGCAATTCTAAAAAAACGTTTCTCTATCAGCACGATACGATTGTACGTATTTCTGTGCACCGACATTGTCGACCATTTTCTCAACCGAAAACAGTATCCGTGCCTCCTTGATGATGACGGGCCCGCTTGCCAGAGACGTGTCCCTCATTCTTGCGGAGGAGGCTTTAAAGGTTCGCGAATACCCCAACAATTCCAAGGACCGAACCGCAAAACGGCTCAAGTAGTACCCATCTCCACCGTCCCTTTCTCCTCCCTCTGCCCCGGTCTCCTCCCTCTTTCGGTCTTGGAATCCTTCCTCCCTCCCTCCCTCCTTTCCGGGTCGCCCGCGCTCCGCCTCCCGGATCGCAATTCCGCATCGCCCCGCCGCAGCCCCAGCCCCAGCCAGCCACCGATGGCGCGGCGATCCGCCCCGCTCCTCCGCCGCCTGGTCTCCTCCGCGCCGCCCCTCCCGGGCCACGGCGGCGGGGCGCGCCGCACGGTGACCTACATGCCCCGCCCGGGCGACGGCACCCCGCGCCCCGTCACGCTCATCCCGGGCGACGGCATCGGGCCCCTCGTCACCGGCGCCGTCGAGCAGGTCATGGAGGCGATGCACGCGCCCGTCTACTTCGAGTCCTACGACGTCCACGGCGACATGCCCGCCGTGCCCCCCGCGGTCATCGAGTCCATCCGCCGCAACAAGGTCTGCCTCAAGGGCGGCCTCGCCACCCCCGTCGGCGGGGGCGTCTCCTCCCTCAACATGCAGCTCCGCAAGGAGCTCGACCTCTTCGCATCGCTCGTCAACTGCGCCAACGTCCCCGGCCTGCCCACCAGGCACCAGAACGTCGACATCGTCGTCATCAGGGAGAACACCGAGGGCGAGTACTCGGGCCTAGAGCACGAGGTCGTCCCGGGGGTCGTCGAGAGCCTCAAGGTATGCCTGATCGCTCGCTCCCTGTTGTTTGTTTACATGATTCACCTTCAGACCTTCACCTGTTCATTGGTTGACGCCTGATGTGCGTTTCTTGTTGTACATGGTATATGATTGGTGGATTTGGCATATCATAATTAGTTAGTTAGTACATGGTTAAGAGGAGAGTTTTCCATTGCAAAGTTGCCACTGTCAGAGTATATATATATATGATTTGTCTGTGATGAACTGATCCTGTCAGTTGGTTATCAATCACAATGCGTGTAAAATTGAGTTATCTGAATTTGTGACCAGGATGATATAGATTACTAAGATGCTTTTGGAAATGTACTGTTTGCTTGGTAGTTTATATGATCATTGCGGTAATTCATGCCTGATGCCTCACAATGTTGAAATTGCGGGTCAATCCATGTAAATCCTCAGTCTGATTCTGGCAAGAATTGTGTGCTCCAGTGATTGGCATGTGCTTTGATTGTCCAAACTTGTAGTGTAACTTAGCTGGTTTTCTAGTGAATAGAAACCAATTTAACTGAACTATTGGGTCGGTGTTTACCAGGTAAATGATTTAGCGGTATTGACTGTATTTGAGTAATTTCCTTGTTTTCCTCGTTTGTTGAGAAGTTGTAATATTCATTTGACATTATGCATTAGCTCTTGACTTGACTTCAAAACTCATTGCTGAATTTTCGAATAGTGTAATAAATACAAAACTCTGTGGGCCTTATGTAGAATACACTGTCGTTATTTTGGTCAAACCATGATGTGACGTGCCGTGAGGCTGGTATCATGGATTCTGGATGTGTTTATCCCAGGAAATAATAGCCAGTAGGTACTGCCGTCCCAAATAAACAGATGGGTGAACTTGACGTCTATTGACCTATACATTCATGTGTGTATGCTATATCAACAGAACATGAATATCATGAGGTTAGCTTCGTTTCCATTATTTTCAAATAGACCAAGATACACCGAAAATGTGCCCTGTCTATGTTCACAATATTCATCATATATGTGGTTATTTTCTTGCATTTATGTTTCCATGCAAGCCCATTATCAGTTCTGTCTTAAATGATGTGAGTTTGCTCAAAACTATTATCGATGAAAACAATTGCTCGACTCGTGCTTTCCTTTTAAGTCTGTTTTGTTGCCTTTTTGTTACTCTTACTGATTGGGTTTAGGTCATCACGAAGTTTTGCTCTGAGAGGATTGCCAAATATGCCTTCGAGTATGCTTACCTTAACTACCGGAAGAAAGTCACAGCAGTGCATAAAGCAAACATCATGAAACTTGCTGATGGTTTGTTCTTGGAGTCTTGCCGTGAGATTGCCGCTAAATATCCAAGTATTGAGTATAATGAAATCATTGTTGACAACTGCTGCATGCAACTTGTTTCAAGGCCTGAGCAGTTTGATGTTATGGTATGTATCTAATTATCCTGGTGTTCTCACGTGCTCCTATTAAGTAAACCATTCCTTGGGGTTACTGCGGATTTTCTAACTTCTATCTTTCCATTCTTTTGATAGGTTACACCTAACCTTTACGGCAATTTGGTTGCCAACACAGCTGCAGGTCTTGTTGGAGGAACAGGTGTCATGCCAGGAGGTAAGATTTCAGCATACTTTGTTTCTGTGGTCAGTTCATACTACGAGTGGTTAATTGGATTAAATTAGGCGATTGCGAGAAATGCTGGTTAACACTTCCTTCCTGGTATTCTTGAAAACTTTGCTGGGGGGCGACTAGTGCGACATGCCTAGTGTGTTGTAGTCGCACATGATTTTGACCCTCATCCGCTCTTTTGGAATAATTAATAAATTTTAACTTAACACCCCCTTTTTTATCTATATGAACTACATATAGGTTTATTCTTGTAAGCCAACATAAGTTTGAGGTTTATATTGATCCATTTGTGGTGCAGGTAATGTGGGTCAGGATCATGCCATCTTCGAGCAAGGTGCTTCTGCAGGAAATGTGGGAAATGACAATCTTGTAGAGCAGCAGAAAGCAAACCCTGTCGCCCTGCTCCTGTCGTCCGCGATGATGTTGAGGCATTTGCAGTTCCCGTCGTTCGCTGACCGTCTGGAAACTGCGGTGAAGCGGGTCATTGCAGACGGCAAGTACAGAACAAAGGATCTGGGCGGCACCAGCACCACCCAGGAAGTTACTGATGCAGTGATCGCTAATCTGGATTAGATACCTGATGCACGCCTGCAGAATCGATTCTTTTGGAGGACTGGTTTACAGGTCCCAACTTTTGAGTGCTATTTTTTCCGTACAGCGTTAGATCGGCAATTATATATTTCAGAAATAATTGAGAAACCCACGAGGATTATTCTTCCCACGATACTTTGTAGCAAGGCAAAACACCTTGTGTTGCAGAGGGGATAGCTGTCTACCTTAAATTTAAACGGCATGCATTGAAAGTTTATTCTCAGTTCTTATTCGTGGTTGTCACTCCCATGTAACCGGAATCGGGTCCTCTTTTCTTTGGAAAGGGAATCTGGTCTTCTGAATTGCTATGCATGTCACTGTCAGATTTTGTATGGTACTCGAGCTATAGCTCCCAAATCCTGTCCCCCTGTTACTTCATTTTTGTCTCTTTCTCCTCTATATTATACACAAACTATATAAATTCTACAGCAATAGTTTGAACATAATTTGGTAATATTCAAAATCAAAAGCATGGTAGTCATCAAACAAAATACATGTGAAATAGTTCAGCTGTTTGAAGATATTTCAAAGAAAACTACATTGTGACATGGTGGTTGCATATATGCTCTGCTAGATCATTATCTAAGTTGCACGCTTGGCAGGAACGGAGCTAGAATCATGATTCAACACTTATTATTATTATTTAATAAAATCATTATATAAGTTTAAAAAAATCATTATATGATGTAGTTATATTAGCGGTCTTTTCGCATGTAGAACTCGGGAATAACTAAATCAAAACACACCAGCTGTTCCATGCCCTTTAGTTGTGCCACACTATTCAATTTTGTCACTAAAAGTTTCAACTACAACTCGACACCGTTATCGTTTCGGTTGGTAGCACGGGGTATCCTGCTGCACCGGTTCAGGGGCAAGCATTCCCAGCTCTTTATCCTGCAACGTAGTATGTCCCAACCAGACCAGCACAGGTGAAATCCAAGGTTCTAACCTGAAGATGGCCTGTGCGCCTGCAAATTTTATATAAACATTGTCATGGCTCTTATTTCCTTCATGTACATTCACTCCCTGTAGCCTACGCACGCCATCAAGTTGCTGAGAGTCACAGTTTATGGTCTGAGTCTTGAATTAACTTGTATCTCTCTTTTTTTCTGCTGGATGCTTGAATTGATAGGCGAAACTTTTGGTTAATGAAGGTTCAATGCACTAACCTCCCTTGGCACCAGTACAGAAGAATAAACTCTCTTGGCTATTCCTATCACAGGAATGCACGGTCATATACCTTGGCACTCTTTCAGCGGGACTGAAGAGAGTTAGCCTGAAGGGCTGAGGCCAGGCCAAACAGTCCAGCCAACTTTGATTTACATCCTGCACATATCATGCAAAACCGCAATAACAGAAACAAAGCTAATAAGGTACACAACGCTATCCATTTCAAGTTCCAATGACCGGAAACAGATCTGATCAAGTCACCGAAGTATGGCATTCATGTAGGTAAATCCCCGCAAGAGAAACTTCATGTATGTAGGTAATAATGCGGCGTCCCTCGAGGTGTAGTGCATCCTACCGTAACAATTTACAGGAGAACCAAAAGTAATGCAACAGCAACGGCACCTATATCCTGGAGTTCCTACTTCTCTAGACCTAGAAATGGAATGGATTTGCTTGTATCTCAGAACAACAGACTTCGAATTAGCTCAAACTATGCATCATATCAGCGGCAAGGTACTCGTATCCGACCGTTAGCCATTTGCTCCTCCAAGCAATACGCGAGGAATCATCCGCGTGATTCCAAGAGCTCTCTCCGCGCGGTTTGAATCAGCGTGTGCATGAAAGAAGCAGCGTCACAGCACGAAGGGTTGGGAACAGAAGCGTGTGCCAGGAAAGGAAGTTTTCTCAATGATCTTCCGCTCAATCCCTGTGGGAGAATGGAAAAAACATCACCACCATAAGCAGCATGTTGGTGTGGGTTACAGCAGATCGCTTAATCTACAGCAATGAAAAGGTAAGGCAACTGTAAACTTCATCACTTACGTCGCACAGTTCTGCACCTTCATGCAGTAAGTTGGAGAGATGAAGTGTATGGGGTTCTGCAGCCTCAGGACCGTGCAACTTCTCTTTCAGGGTTGAATAGCTCAGAATGCAAGGCAGATCACCGCCCTGTATTTGGAGAGGAATAATCATTTAAAGATTGCAAGCTAGAAATTCTATACAGAAGTTCATAAACGCATCGTTTGAGGTCCCAAATCCAGGTTTGCTTAGAGAAAGTGCCCCATGAGCAAAGCAGTCCCGAACAACCTTCACAGTGATGTTTAATTAAAAAAAAGGCAGCATTACAGCAACCAAGTTGGCAAAAAGGAACAAATACCTGAGGATATGTAAGAATTCCTACTCGGAAGAGTTCATCTATGCATGATCTCAAAATCTCATAGCGTGCTTGAAGAGTAGGGGGTCCGACGTATGCCTTGATGTCTGCCCTGTCAACAAATGCAATATCTGCAAACCACATACAAGTTAGAATTTATTGATTTTAGGACTCAATACATGTCTACATGATGTTTAAGAAAGCTACAGGCTGTTCTCCTTAACAGCCATCGAAAATAGAATGAATGTCTGCAATTACACAATTTTATTAGCCCAAGAGACATCAGTACTGAGCACAGTTGATATCTCATTGTCGATGGCAACAAGATTATCTAAATTCAAATGTATCAATAATGTAGCATTAGTTACTTCAGAAAAGTAGGAAAAGTGATGTTATAAACATAGACAGCTCCACAAACATAAACATGCTTATTATGCAATTGATCTTCCCCTCACTGTGTTGATTCACTTGACCAACTAAAACACATACTAAATGTCCAAATTTGTCCAGATGTTGATCATATACAGCACCGTTGTTCCAAACGCGCAGATAATCATGCAAAAACTATGGCAACTATGCACACAAAATGGCATGATGGGCTATTCAGGTCATAAAAGGAAAAAAACTCAAAAGGCGGAAAATCAATACCGATAGCTGTGGTGATATTTGATGTCGTCAAAATGATAACATTTGGCCAAGCCTTCAGTTTGTCCATTTGTGTTAGCAAGGCATTTACCACCTGAACATTACAGAGTGAAAGAAGACAGTGTAAACATTACCTGATAAAAGGTATATGGCAAAGGAAAACTGATGAAAACTATACCCTAATGGAGTCTGAAGGCTCAGAGCCAGATATGGCAGCCTGTCTGGCAGCAGCAAGGCTTTCAACTTCATCTGCAATATCACGTGTTAAAATGCATAAATGAGATAACATTAAGGGTTCAAATACAGCATGCTGCAAATCAAATTTATCTAAAATCTAAAAGTTAAGTTAAAATTCTATAGGAGTGCCATAATGCATTTCGCTAGTCTGCAACTAGGAGATAATGCCTAGAGAATTATATTGTGTTGGTTTCAATTTTAAAAACATTTTATGATCTATGTTCTCTCTATTCACACAAAGGACAAAATCATTTGCTATATTACTATCCACCCATATGTCATGTAGCTCAATGGGGTTCATTATTCATTAGTACCGAGGCATTTCTGAAAGTAAAAAACACAATGGAATGAGAAGTCCGTTTAACAACGCATAGATAAGATGAACAAGGCATGGATTGAGCTAGTCAGATCATACAGAGATTGAACATCTAGTTATTTCACCAGTTTTGTCATGAACATACCGATCAATACAAATACCAGGTTGCTTTCTTCCTCAACCATCTCCTGAATCTTCTGGAAAAGTTTGGCTACCTGAAAAGGTCAAATTATAGTATGTACATTGTAAGACGGAAATGAAGATGTATCTCCAATGGACAATTTTAGTGGGCTAAACTAAGTACATACTACAAAATGTATCATATGATGGTGAATTGTCCACATCGTGCAAAAGGGTGCAAAAACATAACAAAACTCAATTACCACGAGCTGATGATGTGATTCCAGCATGAACTTATACATAATAATATTATTGATATAAGCACAAAAAGGCATACCAGTTTGCCACTTTCAGAAAACCACTTGCTGAACAATGAATGGGCATTGACTTCAATTAGTTGGCACATAGAGTACCTGGTGAAAAAGAGACAGTAATTAATAACACATAATTTATCACTCCCTCCATCCCATAATTTTAAGACGTGTCAAAAAACGTCTTGCATTATGGGATGGAGGGAGTAAAACATTAGTCATAAATATCATTAAGCAAGAACCTTGAATTGAAGCGAATAGAAAGCTTCTGAGCTAGTGCTTTACACAATGAAGTCTTTCCTGTTCCAGGTGGACCATGCAAAAGTACAATCCTGCAATGGTATGTAAAAAAGTACATAAACAATACAAAACAAAATAAATCATATAATCCTAGAGAATAATTTATATAACTGAAAGTGCACATTTGCATGGGTTTCAAGCTCTAGCCTACCCCAACTTGTTTGGGACTAAAGGCTATGTTGTTGTTGTTGTGGTTGTTGCACATTTGCATGGGTATTAGAAGGCAAGTAGTTCAGTTTCACGAAGCTCAGGCTTTTGCATCCAATGAGTATCCCTTGACAATTAAGCTGCAATACTTTTTTGCAGTATTCTACACATTCACCTTGATTAACTATCCCAACAAACAATATCCACCAATAGACTCAAGGAAAAACTGAAGAAGAGGAAGCAGACAATGGTCCACTGTCCAGATACAATTTCAGGAAGTACTCCCTCTGTAAAGTGATCTCAACGCTCTTATATTTCTTTACAGAGGAAGTACTCATGAACGTCATTAAAAGGTTTCAGAAGCTAACTGCAAACCCAACTACACAAAAAGGTACCCTAAAGTTCCATGGCAATAATGACTAACTTTATTGTGGAAAGTAAAACCAAAATATGCTACTGCTGATGACATGTGAAGCCTCCAAGTGCTTAATGATGTGAAAGATGCTTACCTGTTCCATGAAACAAGGCATGGATCTACACCTCTTTCAGTAAATAGCAAAGCACTAGCAGCATATCTCAGCAACCTCTGCTTGAGACCCACTTCATATAGTAAGCTGCAAGCACATACGACATCACCAGCAGAATAAAAAACACAGAAATTGTAACTGGTAAAGGATAATGAGATCAAACCAAACCTTTCCCATAATCCATCAAATTCTTTGGCAGGTAGCGCCCACTCATTGAAGCTAGAGAGTGTGTCATCTTCACTTGGTTCTTCACCTGGACCATCCTCATTCAACTGCAAGATAACCAGATCAGCTTGAGCCTTGAGGTGTATGATAAATTTGAACCAAATGTTCACTTAGAACATGACATGAAGTAATCTATCTCTTGGAAAGAGGTCGGTAGTCTAATTTAGAAAATCACTCCGGTTGTTTCAAGAGAAAACAAATGTGAAATTTTAAGTGAAAACAACAAAACACCAGTACCTCAGCAGCATTACAAAGATATCTTATGATGTAACAATTCCAACAGGCAATTGATCAAAGAAGAAAGATAGCCGGCAATAGCATGTAAACATACCCAAAGACCATCTGTGTTTTAAAAGGAACTACAAGAGATTTAGGCAACAAAGATTTAAGTGATTTAAGCAGAAAACGTTTAGATGCATACCTGGAATACATGAACGACAGGTTTGACTTGCCAAAACAACAGGATTTTGTGGTTCTCAATCAACTCATCTACATGAAAAGCGGGCATTCAGGAAGAGGTACATAGATAACTGAGATCAAGAAAGCACACTTTCCAGCCTAAGTGAAACATCATACCAGTGTCACTTATTTGGATCCTTTTGACATGTTCAAGAAGAAAAGAATTGTCTGGAGGTATCTGAACAGGACCATCAACATAGCTTAAACTTCGAGATTCTAACATCCTGATAAGAGAACAACTTGTAAATGTTAAGTATGAGCAATAACAAACATTAATGTCCTGCGAGAGAAGATAACCGTGCAAGATATATATGCTATGAGCTTAAACCAATAAGCTGTCTACAAGAAACTCTGTCAATTCCATGGCCTCAGATCTGATCAGCACTTTAATATGAAAGAAAGTGATGATAAGATTTCTGGAATGATTTGGTGAGCTATCCAGCCTCTCAATAAGCAATGATAAACAGTTGAACGCGATATTGTTTTGGAATGATTGGCTTATATCTGTGTTTCCAGTGATCTTTTCTGAACAGAACACTACAGATGATAGGATTTTTTTAACTTCATTTACAGCTTTCTCCATCATTTGTACAAGCAAATGGTGAACACAGTCATTTTTTAAATGATCGGCTTATATCCATGTTACACAGCAGAAATCCCCACCTAATGGCTAATCTGTTGTAAAACTTAAAAGTTAGCTTGTATTTTTCTCTAAAATACCAATCACCCTGCAATGCCTGATTGCCTATTACAAACAATTTAGTACTCCTAACCTTGCTAGTTGCCACGTCAATCTCCAATATGCTGCACCATCAGCGATTATGAAACAAACATGTCTGTTATTTCCTACTACAACATACTCAGCAAACTCCACTGCTAAATCACAGGATGATTGTTAATCACGTTCCCTACAATCATGGCACATTTCCACTTTTCCAGTGCCAAACTACATCTAATCCAACCCGCATTTAGCAGCTCATGCATCCACGTGTCATCAAGCATTCAACAACAGTAAAATAAGCTCGAAACAAAGTTTAACCCGAACAGCACCGACCTCTCGACCGCTACTCGGACGTCCTCGGCGCGGGCCGTACTCGTGGCGTGCAGCAGCACCTCAACTGCAAGCACAAAAGGAAAAAATAAACCCCGGGGAAACCAAATCGGGCATTCGCAGAGCACGGTTTAATCACGCGCCGCTAGGGCGAGGCCAGAAATGCGTGCGCGTCGCGGCGCCTACCTGAGACGAGGACCTTGTCGTCTGGCGGGGTGGGCGCGACTACGGCCTCCGCCGTCGGCTGCGGCGAGGACGAGACCGCGGGAGGGGTGGCGGCGGCTGCGGGCTCCAGGGGTGGGCTGGAGGGGAAGGCGGGCAGCGCGGGATGAGAAGGGTGGGGGTCGAAGGAGATCTCCATGGGAGCGCTCATGGTGGCCAAGCTCCGCGAGGGAGCGGAATGGAGAAGGTTCTAGGGTTTTGGGTTTGGGGAGGGGAGGAGAAGGCGGAGCCGTGGAGGAATGGGGGATTTTGGGGAAGGAGGCTGTGAGAGGATTTGGGTTTCCCGCGCTTGGGGTACCTTTAGGGTCAGGAGATGGGCTTCTATTTGACTTCCAGTGAAATTTTCTGTAAGCTCTGGGTGGGCTTAGAGACCTGGATGGGCTCAATGGGCACCCATGTTTTTGACCAAATCCTTATCGACCCAGCAGCATGCGGTCTTCCCTATAGTTGCTCAAAAAACAAATGTGTTTTTTTTTTTGCGGGGTAAATGTGGTCTCTCGTATTTGACGCTCTCTGTGTTAAATAGAGAAAAATCACTAAGAGTTAACCCTCGCAAAGGCCACTCCCTACCTTCTTAGGTTCTTACTGTGTCACTTGTTATAACTTGGAAGTTTTTTCCTTTTTTAATTCATTTATTCAAAATGTTTTTATCTTCTAAACTATTTTCACTATTGGATTTCTCATTTCGAGATCTTCAAAACTACTCCCTCCGTCCCAATGTAAGACATTTAGTGTCAAAAAATGTCTTACATTATGGAGCGGAGGGAGTAGAGTAGATCTATGTTAATAGTTTTTGATAAAAAAATGAGAGAGAAAAAAATCAGAAAACCTAGAAAAAGAAATGAAAAAATCAGAAGAAAAAGAAAAAAAACAGAAATTGAAAAAAAGGAAGAAAACAACGAAGCCTGGAAGCACTGTGCGGCTTTCAAATCTTCTTTTGAAGTGCAAGTTGTGCTTCTCGTAGAAGCACATGTTGTGCTTTTCTTTTTATTCACGGGAAGCACGATAAACCTAGTTGGATTTTTCATTTCCTTTCCGAGAAGCATAACTATGTTTATCGTGAAAGGAAATGTTGTGCTTCTGACGGAAGCAAATAGGTGCTTTCACGAGCTCGCGGAAGTGAATTTGTGCCTTCATGAGAAGCACAATTATGCTTCGCAAATAAGGGAAGGTTAAAAAAACATCTAAAACCCGAAAATGCGTACGGAAAAACAAAAAATGAAAATCCATATGAAGTGCCCAGCATGCGGCATGTGGCGACGGCTGGGCGCACCACTTGGCACGCTCTCATGCCAAAAAAGTTACCCTTGCAGGAACCCGACAAGGGGTAACCTTTAGTTAGTTGCTCCCTAGAATTGAGTGGGTTCAGTAGTGGGTTTCAAGTTGTTCGTTCGTGCACTGTTGTCCCAAACCCTATTTAGCACCTTCTGTGATTGTTACAATCCATTTGACAAACCAGCGTACAACCCCTCTCCACCTTGCGCTCGACCCATTTATTTATTTTCTCTCTTTCGTGGCAACAATTTTGTTTCATTCCCGCAATGCACGGCCGCTCGTGAATGGGCCAACCCACGTAAAGCGGTCGTTGTGTGCTTTTTCGGAACCTTTCCCAACCAATTTTGTGAAGCTTCTGGAAGATTCCAGCCGGTTTTAGGAAGCTTCTAGAAGCTTTTGATAGTTTGGGGGTTTTCTATTTAGGTTCTTTTGCCCTTTTCGCAAACTATTTTTCCAAAATGTGTGAACTTTCTTTAATTTGTGAATTTTTAAAAATCTGTGGACTTTTTCACATACAAAATAAAATAAAATCCACAAATATTTTTTGAGTGCGTGAACTTTTTTCAAATTCTTGAAACTTTTTCAAATCCCTCGAAACTTTCTTGAACTCAGTTATGAGTTCTCATTTGTAAATTTGTTTGTTAAATGCAGATAATATGGACAAGTTTCTTCTGAAAATAAAGGTATCATCACAATGCTCCATAAGGCATGAATTGGGAGGAGGAGCTTCAATATGATCCAGATAAGAGGAAATTGTAAACATTCTCATACAATTTTGAAAGATATGGTACGAAGAGAGTACTTGGTTAATGGGCCTTGTTAGCCAAGAGATATCGATTTTTCATATTCAAGTTTTGGCTAAGAGGAGAAGGTTCAATCCTGAATGGTTTGATGATTATGGGAGGTGACTTTAATACGACAAATATAAGTTGAGTTACAACAAAGTTAGAGGACAAGGGTATGATGGTGCTAGCAACATGCGAGGTGAGTTCAATGGTTTCAAATCATTGATGATGAGAGAAAGTAGCACAACTTATTATGCTCATTGCTTTGCTCACCAAGTTCAGTTAGTTGTTGTGGCTGTTGTAAGAAAGCACGAAGGGGTTAGTAATTTCTTCAGTATGATTTCTACCATGTTAAATGTTGTGGTTCGTTCTTCCAAGCAAAGGGACATGATTAGAGATGTAAATCTTGAAGAAAATGAGCAAGGCTTTAGGGTGCAGGCAACTTACAACGGGAACAGGTTTGAATCAAGAGCAATGCCTACAACGACCCGGGGGCACTCATCGGGGTTCTCATGCTAAAACACTTAAGAGTTGTTGCCATGTTCAAGCCGATTATTAAAGTTCTTGAAATTGTCGAAGAAGAAGAAGAAGACACCGGTCGAACAAATAGAGACCAAGAAAATGGTCTTCTAGTGTATTTTCAATGTTTTGACTTTGGCTTCTATTTGCATCTCATGTTGACAATCCTCACTACTACCAACACGTTGTCATTGTTGGGGAACGTAGCAGAAATTCAAAATTTTCTACGCATCACCAAGATCAATCTATGGAGTTTACTAGCAACAAGTGGGAAGGAGTGCATCTACATACCCTTGTAGATCGCGAGCGGAAGCGTTCAAGAGAACGGGGTTGATGGAGTCGTACTCGTCGTGATCCAAATCACCGATGATCCTAGCGCCGAACCGACGGCACCTCCGTGTTCAACACACGTACGGAGCAGCGACGTCTCCTCCTTCTTGATCCAGCAAGGGGGGAGGAGAGGTTGATGGAGATCCAGCAGCACGACGGCGTGGTGGTGGAAGTAGCGGGATTCCAACAGGGCTTCGCCAAGCGCTGTGGGAGGAGGGGGATGTGTCACGGGAGGGAGAGGGAGGCGCCAGGGCTTAGGTTTTGCTGCCCTCCCTTCCCCCCACTATATATAGGGCCAAGGGAGAGGGGGGCGCAGCCTTGGCCCTTCCTCCAAGGAAGGGTGCGGCCAGGGAGGAGTCCTTCCCCCCCAAGGCACCTCGGAGGTGCCTTCCCCCTTTAGGACTCTCCCTTTTCCTTATCTCTTGGCGCATGGGCCTCTTGGGGCTGGTGCCCTTGGCCCATATAGGCCAAGGCGCACCCCCTACAGCCCATGTGGCCCCCCGGGGCTGGTGGACCCCCTTGGTGGACCCCCGGACCCCTTTCGGCACTCCCGGTACAATACCGATAAAGTGCGAAACTTTTCCGGCGACCAAAATAAGACTTCCCATATATAATCTTTACCTCCGGACCATTCCGGAACTCCTCGTGACGTCCGGGATCTCATCCGGGACTCCGAACAACTTTCGGGTTACCGCATACTAATATCTCTATAACCCTAGCGTCACCGAACCTTAAGTGTGTATACCCTACGGGTTCGGGAGACATGCAGACATGACCGAGACGACAACCCGGTCAATAGCCAACAGCGGGATCTGGATACCCATGTTGGCTCCCACATGCTCCTCGATGATCTCAACGGATGAACCACGATGTCGAGGATTCAATCAATCCCGTATACAATTCCCTTTGTCTATCGGTATGTTACTTGCCCGAGATTCGATCGTCGGTATCCCTATACCTTGTTCAATCTCGTTACCGGCAAGTCTCTTTACTCGTTCCATAACTCACATCACCCCATGATCAACTCCTTGGTCACATTGTGCACATTATGATGATGTCCTACCGAGCGGGCCCAGAGATACCTCTCCGTTTACACGGAGTGACAAATCCCAGTCTCGATTCGTGCCAACCCAACAGACACTTTCGGAGATACCTGTAGTGCACCTTTATAGCCACCCAGTTACGTTGTGACGTTTGGTACACCCAAAGCATTCCTACGGTATCCGGGAGTTGCACAATCTCATGGTCTAAGGAACTGATACTTGACATTAGAAAAGCTCTAAGCAAACGAACTACACAATCTTGTGCTAGGCTTAGGATTGGGTCTCGTCCATCACATCATTCTCCTAATGATGTGATCCCGTTATCAACGACATCCAATGTCCATGGTCAGGAAACCGTAACCATCTATTGATCAACGAGCTAGTCAACTAGAGGCTTACTAGGGACATGGTGTTGTCTATGTATCCACACATGTATCTGAGTTTCCTATCAATACAATTCTAGCATGGATAATAAACGATTATCATGAACAAGGAAATATAATAATAACCAATTTATTATTGCCTCTAGGGCATATTTCTAACAGTCTCTCACTTGCACTAGAGTCAATAATCTAGTTCACATCACCATGTGATTAACACTCATAGGTCACATCACCATGTGACCAACATCCAAAGAGTTTACTAGAGTCAACAATCTAGTTCACATCACTATGTGATTAACACTCAATGAGTTCCGGTTTGATCATGTTATGCTTGTGAGAGAGGTTCTTAGTCAACGGGTCTGAACCTTTCAGATCCGTGTGTGCTTTACGAATATCTATGTCATCTTTGTGGATGCTACCACACGCTACTTGGAGCCATTTCAAGTAATTTCTCTACTATACGAATCCGGTTTACTACTCAGAGTCATCCGGATTAGTGTCAAAGTTCGCATCGACGTAACCCTTTACGACGAACTCCTTTTCACCTCCATAATCGAGAAAATTCCTTAGTCCACTAGATACTAAGGATAAGTTCGACCGCTGTCATGTGATCCATTCCCGGATCACTATTGTACCCCTTGACCAACTCATGGCAACTTCATGTGCGGTACACAGCATAGCATACCGTAGAGCCTACGTCTAAAGCATAGGGGACGACCTTCGTCCTTTCTCTCTTCTGCCGTGGTCAAGCTTTGAGTCTTACTCAATTTCACACCTTATAACACAGCCAAGAACTCCTTCTTTGCTGATCTATTTTGAACTCTTTCAAAATCATGTCAAGGTGTGCGTTCTTTGAAAGTATCATCGGGCGTCTTGATCTATCTCTATAGATCTTGATGCCCAATATGTAAGCAGCTTTATCCAGGTCTTCCTTTGAAAAACTCCTTTCAAACAACCCTTTATGCTTTCCAGAAATTTTACATCATTTCGGATCAACAATATGTCATTCACATATACTTATCAGAAATGTTGTAGCGCTCCCACTCACTTTATTGTAAATACAAGTTTCTAACAAACTTTGTATAAACCCAAAAACTTTGATCACTCCATCAAAGCGTATATTCTGACTCCGAGATGCTTGCTCTAATCCATGGAAGGATCGCTGGAGCTAGCATACCTTTTAGCATCCTTAGGATCGACAAAACCTTTCTGATTGTATCACATACAACCTTTCCTTACGAAAACTGGCAAGGAAACTTGTTTTGACATCCATCTGCCAGATTGCAGCTAATGCTAACATGATTCCGACGGACTTAAGCATCGCTACGGATGGGAAAATCTCATCGTAGTCAACTCCTTGAACTTGTGGAAATACTCTTTGCCACAAGTCGAGCTTCATAGACGGTAACATTACCGTCCACGTCCGTCTTCTTCTCAAAGATCCATTTATCTCGGATTTCATGGCTTCTAACCATCTGTCGGAATATGGGCCCACCATCGCTTCTCCATAGCTCGTAGGTTCAGTATTGTCCAACAACATGATATCCCAGACAGGATCACGTACCACTCTGAAGTAGCACGCATCCTCGTCGTCCTACGAGGTTTGGTGGTGACTTGATCCGAAGTTTCATGATCACTATCATAAGCTTCCACTTCAATTGGTATAGGTGCCACAGGAACAACTTCCTGTGCCCTGCTACACACTAGTTGAAGTGACGGTTCAATAACCTCATCAAGTCTCCACCATCCTCCCACTCAATTCTTTCGAGAGAAACTTTTCCTCGAGAAAGGACCTGTTTCTAGAGGCAATTACTTTTGCTTCCAGACCTGAAATAGGAGGTATGCCCAACTGTTTTTGGGTGTTCTATGAAGATGCATTTGTCCGCTTTGGGTTCGAGCTTATCAGCCTGAAACTTTTTCACATAAGCTTCGCAGCCCCAAACTTTTAAGAAATGACAACTTAGGTTTCTCTAAACGGTGTCGTCTCAACGGAATTGCGTGGTGCCCCTTTTAAAGTAAATGCGGTTGTCTCTAATGCCCAACCCATAAACGATAGTGGTAATTTGATAAGAAACATCATGGTATGCACCATATCCAATAGGGTGCGGTTATGATGTTCGGACACACCATCACACTATGGTGTTCCAGGCGGTATTAATTGTGAAACACTTTCCACAATGTCTTAATTGTGTGCCAAACTCGTAACTCAGATACTCATCTCTATGATCATATCACAGACATTTTATCCTCTTGTCACGACGATCTTCAACTTCACTCTGAAATTACTTGAACCTTTCAATAATTCAGACTTGTGTTTCATCAAGTAAATATTCTCAGCATCTACTCAAATCATCTGTGAAGTAAGAACATAATGATATCCACTGCATGCCTCAGCACTCATTGGACTGCACACATCAAAATGTATTACTTCCAACAAGTTGCTCTCTTGTTCCATCTTACTGAAAACGAGGCTTTTCAGTCATCTTGCCTATGTGGTATGATATGCATGTCTCAAGTGATTCAAAATCAAGCGAGTCCAAACGATCCATCTGCATGGAGTTTCTTCATGCATATATACCAATAGACATGGTTCGCATGTCTTAATCTTTTCAAAAACGAGTGAGTCCAAAGATCCATCTACATGGAGCTTCTTCATGCGTTTTATCCCAATATGACTCAAATAGCAGTGCCACAAGTATGTGGTACTATCATTACTTTTGGCATGAACATGTGTATCACTACGATCGAGATTCATTTTAGGTGCGAGACCATTGAAGGTATTATTCAAATAAACAGAGTAACCATTATTCTCCTTAAATGAATAACCGTATTGCGATAAACATAATCCAATCATGCTCAACGCAAACACCAAATCTCGATGGTAGAGGGAGCATGCGATGCTTGATCACATCAACCTTGGAAACACTTCCAACACTCATCGTCATCTCACCTTTATCCAGTCTCCATTTATTCCGCAGCTTTTATTTTGAGTTACTAACACTTAGCAACCGAACCGGTATCTAATACCCTGGTGCTGCTAGGAGTACTAGTAAAGTACACATGTATATCCAATATACTTCTGTCGACCTTGCCTGCCTTCTCATCTACCAAGTATCTAGGGTAGTACTGCTTCAGTGACCGTTCCCCTCATTACAGAAGCACTTAGTCTCGGGTTTGGGTTCCCTTGGGATTCTTCACTAGAGCAGCAAACGACTTGCTGTTTCATGAAGTATCCCTTTTGCCCTTGCCCTTCTTAAACTAGTGGTTTTACTAACCATCAACAATTGATGCTCCTTCTTGATTTCTACTTCCGCGGCGTCAAACATCGCGAATAGCTCAAGGATCATCATAACTATCCCTGATATGTTATAGTTCATCACGAAGCTCTACTAGCTTGGTGGTAGTGACTATGGAGAACCATCACTATCTCATCCGGGAGATTAACTCCCACTCGATTCAAGCGATTGTGGTACTCAGACAATCTGAGCACATGCTCAACGATTGAGCTTTTCTCCCTTAGTTTGCAGGCTTAAGAAACTTGTCAGAGGTCTCATACCTCTTGACGTGGGCACTAGTCTGAAATCCCAATTTCAGTCTTCATAACATCTCATATGTTCTGCGACGTTTCAAAAACCGTCTTTGGTGCCACAATTCTAAACCGTTAGCATTACGCACTGAACTATCACGTAGTTATCAAAACGTGTATGTCAGATGTTTCGCAACATCTACAGACGACGCTGAGGTTCAGCACACCGAGCGGTGCATTAAGGACATAAGCCTTCTGTGCAGCAATGAGGACAATCCTCAGTTTACGGACCCGGTCCGCATAATTGCTACTACCAACTTTCAACTAAATTTTCTCTAGGAACATATCTTAAACAGTAGAACTAAAGCGTATGACATAATTTGTAAAGACCTTTTGACTATGTTCATGATAATGAAGTTCATCTGATTATTGAATGAACTCCCACTCAGATAAACATCCCTCTAGTCATCTAAGTGATACATGATCTGAGTCAAACTAGGCCGTGTCCGATCATCACGTGAGACGGACTAGTCATCATCGGTGAACATCTCCATGTTGATCGTATCTTCTATACGACTCATGCTCGACCTTTCGGTCTCTTGTGTTCCGAGGCCATGTCTGTACATGCTAGGCTCGTCAAGTCAACCTAAGTGTTTTGCATGTGTTCCGAGGCCATGTCTGTACATGCTAGGCTCGTCAACACCTGTTGTATTCGAACGTTAGAATCTATCACACCCGATCATCACGTGGTGCTTCGAAACAACGAACCTTCGCAACAGTGCACAGTTAGGGGGAACACTTCTCTTGAAATTTTAGTGAGGGATCATCTTACTTACTACCGTCATTCTAAGCAAATAAGATGCAAAACATGATAAACATCACATGCAATCAAATAGTGACATGATATGGCCAATATCATTTTGCTCCTTTGATCTCCATCTTCGGGGCACCATGATCATCTTTGTCACCGGCATGACACCATGATCTCCATCATCATGATCTCCATCATTGTGTCTTCATGAAGTTGTCATGCCAACGATTACTTCTACTTCTATGGCTAACGCGCTTAGCAATAAAGTAAAGTAATTTACATGGCGTTATTCAATGACACGCAGGTCATACAAAAATAAAGACAACTCCTATGGCTCCTGCCGGTTGTCATACTCATCGACATGCAAGTCGTGATTCCTATTACAATAACATGATCAATCTCATACATCACATATATCATTCATCACATCCTTTTGGCCATATCACATCACATAACATACCCTGCAAAAACAAGTTAGACGTCCTCTAATTGTTGTTGCATGTTTTACGTGGCTGCTATGGGTTTCTAGCAAGAACGTTTCTTACCTACGCAAAAGCCACAACGTGATATGCCAATTTCTATTTACCCTTCATAAGGACCCTTTTCATCGAATCCGATCCGACTAAAGTGGGAGAGACAGACACCCGCTAGCCACCTTATGCAACTAGTGCATGTCAGTCGGTGGAACCTGTCTCACGTAAGCGTACGTGTAAGGTCGATCCGGGCCGCTTCATCCCACAATGCCGCCGAAACAAGATAAGACTAGTAGCGGCAAGAAAATTGACAAAATCGACGCCCACAACTACTTTGTGTTCTACTCGTGCATAGAAACTACGCATAGACCTAGCTCATGATACCACTGTTGGGGAACGTAGCAGAAATTCAAAATTTTCTACGCATCACCAAGATCAATCTATGGAGTTTACTAGCAACAAGAGGGAAGGAGTGCATCTACATACCCTTGTAGATCGCGAGCGGAAGCGTTCAAGAGAACGGGGTTGATGGAGTCGTACTCGTCGTGATCCAAATCACCTCTGCGTTCAACACACGTACGGAGCAGCGACGTCTCCTCCTTCTTGATCCAGCAAGGGGGGAGGAGAGGTTGATGGAGATCCAGCAGCACGACGGCGTGGTGGTGGAAGTAGCGGGATTCCAACAGGGCTTCGCCAAGCGTTGCGGGAGGAGGGAGATGTGTCACGGGAGGGAGAGGAAGGCGCCAGGGCTTAGGTTTTGCTGCCCTCCCTTCCCCCCACTATATATAGGGCCAAGGGAGAGGGGGGGCGCAGCCTTGGCCCTTCCTCCAAGGAAGGGTGCGGCCAGGGAGGAGTCTTTCCCCCCCAAGGCACCTCGGAGGTGCCTTCCCCCTTTAGGACTCTCCCTTTTCCTTATCTCTTGGCGCATGGGCCTCTTGGGGCTGGTGCCCTTGGCCCATATAGGCCAAGGCGCACCCCCTACAGCCCATGTGGCCCCCCGGGGCTGGTGGACCCCCTTGGTGGACCCCCGGACCCCTTTCGGCACTCCCGGTACAATACCGATAAAGTGCGAAACTTTTCCGGCGACCAAAATAAGACTTCCCATATATAATCTTTACCTCCGGACCATTCCGGAACTCCTCGTGACGTCCGGGATCTCATCCGGGACTCCGAACAACTTTCGGGTTACCGCATACTAATATCTCTATAACCCTAGCGTCACCGAACCTTAAGTGTGTATACCCTACGGGTTCGGGAGACATGCAGACATGACCGAGACGACAACCCGGTCAATAGCCAACAGCGGGATCTGGATACCCATGTTGGCTCCCACATGCTCCTCGATGATCTCAACGGATGAACCACGATGTCGAGGATTCAATCAATCCCGTATACAATTCCCTTTGTCTATCGGTATGTTACTTGCCCGAGATTCGATCGTCGGTATCCCTATACCTTGTTCAATCTCGTTACCGGCAAGTCTCTTTACTCGTTCCATAACTCACATCACCCCATGATCAACTCCTTGGTCACATTGTGCACATTATGATGATGTCCTACCGAGCGGGCCCAGAGATACCTCTCCGTTTACACGGAGTGACAAATCCCAGTCTCGATTCGTGCCAACCCAACAGACACTTTCGGAGATACCTGTAGTGCACCTTTATAGCCACCCAGTTACGTTGTGACGTTTGGTACACCCAAAGCATTCCTACGGTATCCGGGAGTTGCACAATCTCATGGTCTAAGGAACTGATACTTGACATTAGAAAAGCTCTAAGCAAACGAACTACACGATCTTGTGCTAGGCTTAGGACTGGGTCTCGTCCATCACATCATTCTCCTAATGATGTGATCCCGTTATCAACGACATCCAATGTCCATGGTCAGGAAACCGTAACCATCTATTGATCAACGAGCTAGTCAACTAGAGGCTTACTAGGGACATGGTGTTGTCTATGTATCCACACATGTATCTGAGTTTCCTATCAATACAATTCTAGCATGGATAATAAACGATTATCATGAACAAGGAAATATAATAATAACCAATTTATTATTGCCTCTAGGGCATATTTCCAACAGTCATTAGCATTGCAATGGAAGGATCAAGACATAGTAAATGCCATGAAATGTGTCAAGTCAACAAGAATTGTTTTGAATGAACTTAGAGAAGATGGATGGGAATCTATGCTAAGTGAAGTCCATGCGTTTTGTGAGAAACATGGTACTGGAGAGTTGGACATGGAAGAAGCATATGTTAATCCAAAAAAGAGAAGGGAGGTAACCGGAATTACCAACAAATATCACTATCAAGTTGATTGCTTCAATGATGTTTTCGATTGGCTAGTTCAGGTGCTTGATAGTAGGTTCAGTGAGACATCCCCTAATGCTTTTTTGGTCAGCGTCTTTGAGTCCACGAGACTCATTTCATGGCTTCAATTTGGGAAATCTTATGATCCTGGCTAACATATACCCTCAAGATTCTGATTATGGGGATTTTAGGCATCTTGATAATGATCTACGGCTCTATTGCTGATGTGTACATAGATGATAGCTCTTCCAGCATAGCAACAATCACCGAGCTTCAAAAAAATGGTGCAGATAAGGAGGCATTTTATGTATCATTTGTTTTATCGGTTGTTGAAACTAGTGATTGTGTTGCCTATTTTGCTATTGCTACAGTTGAGAGGTGCTTTCATTACTGAAATAGGTCAAAACTTACTCGCACAATCGCCTCAATGATGATAGCTTGAGTGATGATGCTATTTGTTATGTGAAGAAAGAAGAAATGAAAAAAAGTCACCAATGATCAAGTGGGTGACTATTTCAAGGCTCGGAGGAAGAGAATATACTAAAGGTAAATTTTAAAATTTTAGCAAATTTAAGTACTTTGATTTGGGCATTTTACTATGTTCTATTTTAAAATTAAATTCTTTTTTTTATCTCGTGGTTTATTGAACCTTAATGCCTAATGACGCGTTTTGGAATTTGGGAGTGCAAGACTTCTTTTCAAGTAATTATGTCCTTTTCTTGTAGCATTATATTAAGTAGTTTGGTTGTTGCAGTTTGTTTTTAAAATCGATTTCTATTATGTTAGGTAATCCATGTTACAATTTGTGAAACACACCTTTATTTAATGTATTGTTATTTGATAATGTTATGCCATAGTTAAGTGGTGCATCGGGGTAGCATGAGCTCCAGCTCCACCCCTGATCGTGGCTTAGTTTTTTTCCTGGATTTGCTATTCCTCAGACAACAGAGGATAAATTTTGTATTTTTCAATTTCTGGAGACATACAACGCAGAGCTCCGAGGTAGAGATGGGGGTGAGGCGTCCATCTCTGGCAAGGCCAATCCGGGACGGTGTCGCCTGTGCAGGCAAGGGTGAGGTTTGGGTGGGAGAACTTTTTATTTTAACTGTTATTAGGATTGACGGCAACCGAGCTCGAGATAGGGACACCACGGTTGACCATGGGGCCCTCGGGGAGGGCTCACTAGGACCACGTGTGACACTGTGGCTGTGTGAGGAGATAAACAACTGGAAAAGAAACAAGATGAGCCAACCGTTGGATTGAAGTTGAACAATCCAACGGCTCAGGCCTATCGACTGAAACCCCTATTATAATGGAATAAACTCTTTTCAGATCGCAATTTTTTTAATAATAGGTGGTATGTTGCCTTTTTTAGTTGAGGCGGTATCTTGACTGACCGGATGTTATCCGAATGAGTGCTATCACGAGATGCCGCAACCCTTGGACTACTTTGCCTTAAAATATTTGTCTGGACTGGATTGTTTGACAAAAAAATGGTCACGCATCGGTGGAGAAATTAAGTTTGGGCGCCCTACGTACGCGGTGACGCTCTGTTCTAGTTTGGCAGCTCATTCAAGCCCGCAGCCTGGTGACCTACTCCATGACGCCCTCCACCGCACTATAAATTGCCTGCAGCATTGCACTGCAAGCTCCCGACCTACTTACCCATCCATCAGTCATCACACACGCAGTGCAGGCACGAACGACATGGCTGCTGCTCCGGTGGCCGTGCCGCGCATGAAGCTGGGCTCGCAGGGGCTGGAGGTCTCGGCGCAGGGCCTCGGCTGCATGGGCATGTCCGCTGTCTACGGCGAGCGCAAGCCCGAGCAGGACATGATCGCGCTCCTCCGCCACGCCGTCGCCGCCGGCGTCACCTTCCTCGACACCTCCGACATCTACGGCCCCCACACCAACGAGCTCTTGCTCGGCAAGGTAGGCTACCTCCTTACTACAGCCACCCCACCCGACGTGTTCCTTGCCTCCTCGCTAGTTGCCATTCGCACGCGGATGTCTGACTGGCCAGAGTTCTCCGTGCAATAAAGCAGGCGCTGCAGGGAGGAGTGAGGGAGAAGGTCCAATTGGCCGCGAAATTTGGCATCACGGCCACCTGGGAGGTCCACGGTGACCCGGCGTACGTGCGGGCGGCGTGCGAGGGCAGCCTCGCCCGGCTCGGCGTCGACTGCATCGACCTCTACTACCAGCACCGCATCGACAAGAAAAAAAAAAAAAAAGCACCGCATCGACAAGAATGTCCCCGTGGAGATCACGGTCGGTACTACTTCCTCCGTTCTAAATTATTCGTCACAGAAATGGATGTACTAATAAAACTAAAATACATCTAGATACATTCATTTCTGCGACGATTAATTCAGAACGGAGGGAGTACGTACTATGTAGCACTACTTGTTCAACTTCGTTTCATTTATACAGATTGAGGGCTTGTAGGTATTGACTCCCGTATGCATGTAGATGGGTGAGGTCAAGAAGCTAGTCCAAGAAGGAAAGGTGAAATACGTCGGGTTGTCGGAGGCCTCGGCAGCGACAATAAGAAGGGCACACGCAGTTCATCCGATCACCGCCGTTCACCTGGAGTGGTCTCTGTGGTCAAGAGATGTCGAAGAAGATATAATTCCAACTTGCAGGTATTTGCAATGACTGCAAACATACTTTTTTCGCAATTTCTTTTCAAAATCAGCTACATATGTAATACCCCTCTGATCCAAAATAATTGTCACAACCCTAGTACTCCCTTCGTCCGAAAATACTTATCATCAAAATGGATAAAAAGAGATGTATCTAGAACTAAAATACATCTAAATACACCCCTTTTATCCATTTTGATGACAAATATTTTCGGACGGAGGGAGTATAACTTTGTCGTACCATAAAACGCCCTCCTTATGTAGTCCTAGAAAGAACTGACAAATTGTTTTCTGTTTCAGAGAACTTGGCATTGAAATTGTGGCGTACGGTCCACTAGGCAGAGGTTTTCTATCCACTGGACCTAAACTAGTGGACACATTACCAGAGGACGATTTCCGCAAGGTAAATGAACCACCCATGGTACTTCCTTCTTCATGCGGTTAGCTATCTTACTTTTTTCCTTTCTTCTTTTTTCTAACAAATGCATCCCATTGCATTTTCAGAATCTCCCAAGATTTCAAACCGAGAACATGGAGAAGAACGCGGCGATATTTAAGCGCCTGAGCGAGATGGCTGCGAGGAAGGGTTGCACGTCGTCCCAGCTCGCGCTGGCTTGGGTTCACCACCAGGGAGGCGATGTGTGCCCCATACCCGGCACGACGAAAGTTGAGAATTTCAACCAGAACCTGAGAGCGCTGTCTGTGGAGCTCTCGACTGAGGAGATGGCCGAGCTCGAGTCTTACGCTGCCATGGATGCGGTCCAAGGTGATCGGTACCACAACACGTTCCTCAACACCTGGAAGGACTCCGAGACCCCTCCCCTGTCATCCTGGAAAGCCACTTAATTGGGTATTATGGGAATCAATCACTATATTGATGCTTCGTATCACTGGTTTGAAATAGTTGCAAATCAAATAATTTCATGAGCACTCCATGCATGGATGGAATCATGGAACCACCAATTGTTTGCTAATGTAGCACAATTCCTGCCCATGAGTGTTGAACTTTTTATTATGCCTGCAAGGATGTATCCCGCGAGTGTTGAACTTTTTGGCAAGGCTATAAAGGCCCTTTTATAACACATTTCCGTCCTAAAAACCATTTAGAATTCCCAACCTCATGTGAAGATTGCGGTAAGCGTCGCACTGATACGTCTCCGACGTATCTATAATTATTGATTGTTCCATGCTATTATATGATCTATCTTGGATGTTTTATATGCATTTATATGCTATTTTATATGATTTTTGAGACTAACCTATTAACCTAGTGCCCAGTGCCAGTCTCTGTTTTTTCCTTGATTTTGAGTTTCGCAGAAAAGGAATATCAAACGGAGTCCAATCGATCTGAAAATTGGCGGAGATTATTTTTAGAAAAATATAGAAAATACTGGAACAAAAAGATACCAAAGAAGATTCCCGAGGCCACCACATGGGTGGGGGGCGCGCCCCCGACCTTGTGTCTGCCTCGTGGGTCCCCCCGACTTGTTCTCAACGCCAATACCTCTTATATATTCCCAAACTTCCAGAACAAAACCTAGATCGGGAGTTCCGCCGCCGCAAGTGAAAGGATCGATATAGTTGATTAGAGGGGGGGGGGGTGAATAGGCAACTAACATTTTTTAGCTTTTCTTTACCAATTTAAACTTTGCATCAAAGTAGGTTGTCTAGATATGCAACTAGGTGAGCAACCTATATGATGCAACAACAACAAGTACACAAGCAAGCAAGAGATGCAACACAATATAAGCTTGCACAAGTAGAGGTACGAGATAACCAAGAGTGGAGCCGGTGAAGACGAGGATGTGTTATCGAAGTTCCTTCCTTTTGAAGGGAAGTGCGTCTCCGTTGGAGCGGTGTGGAGGCACAATGCTCCCCAAGAAGCCACTAGGGCCACCGTATTCTCCTCACGCCCTCACACAATGCGAGATATCGTGATTCCACTATTGGTGCCCTTGAAGGCGGCGACCGTACCTTTACAAACAAGGTTGGGGCAATCTCTACAACTTAATTGAAGGCTCCCAACGACACCACGAAGCTTCACCACAATGGAATATGGCTCCGCGGTGACCTCAACCGTCTAGGGTGCTCAAACACCCAAGAGTAACAAGATCCGCAAGGGATTAGTGGGGGGAATCAAATTTCTCTTGGTGGAAGTGTAGATCGAGGCCTTCTCAAACCAATCCCTAGAAAATCAACAAGTTTGATTGGCTAGGGAGAGAGATCGGGCGAAAATGGAGCTTAGAGCAACAATGGAGCTTAGGGGTGGAATAGGTTGTCAACTCGGAGAAGAAGACTCCCCTTATATAGTGACAGAACAAATCCAACCGTTATCCACTTACTCAGCCTACGACGAGCGGTACTACCGCACCAGACGCTCGGTACTACCGCAAGGGCCCACGGTACTACCGCATGGCTCTGCGGTACTACCGCTGGCGCGGCAGGAGCTGAAACAGCCCTGTTGCGTTGAAGCAGCGAGCGGTAGAACCGTTGGCGCGGTACTACCTCTCCCTCTTGCGGTACTACCGCAAGGCAGGGTCAGTCTAGACTGGGAAGGCACGGTCATATAAAAATACGTCCATGGCTACTTCCGTTGAGTTCTGATCTATGCAAAACTCCGACACGGTACTACGGCAAGCCTGGAGCGGTACTACCGCGTAGGGCGCGGATGTAAAAAATTACATCCGCCCCTACTTCCGCTCGTGCTGCTGTGCCTGGCTTGAGGCCACAGTACTACCGCGCTCAAGGAGCGGTCTACCGTGAGCACCTGTGGTACTACAGCGCCCAAGGCCGGTACTACCGCGAGGGCCTGCGGTAGTACACATTTTGCAGAGACACGGAGAAACGGAGGAAACTCCAAAGAGCCAAAGGAAAGGTGGTGCAGAAAGGAACAGTCGTGTACTTGATGATTCCACCCAAACCTTTCCAACGTGGACCCCCTCTTAATAGTACGGCTTTCCTACGACTCAAATCCACCGAAAATAAACGTAGAGAAACGCCGTCTTCAATAAGCTTCGAGGGGCACCAAATCGTCTTGTGCTTAGACATGACATATCTGAAATGCTCAATGCACATGATTAGTTCGCAAAAGCATTGTCATCAATCACCAAAACTACTAAGGGATAAATATGCCCTTACAACAAGCCTCTGTAGCCACCAAAAACCAATCTAGACCCCGTTCCGGCACCCTGCCGGAGGGGGAAATCATCACCAGTGGCCATCTTCATCATCCTGGCGCTCTCCATGACGAGGAGGGAGTAGTTCACCATCGGGGCTGAGGGTATGGGTTTGATCTCTCTCTCTCTCTCTCCCTCTCTCTCTCGTGATCTTGATTTGACACGATCTTAATGTATCGCGAGCTTTGCTATTATAGACTGGATCTTATGATATTTCTCCCCCTCTACCTTCTTGTAATGGATTGAGTTTTCCCTTTGAAGTTATCTTATCGGATTGAGTCTTTAAGGATTGAGAACACTGATGTATATCTTGCATGTGCTTATTTGTGGTGACAATGAGATATTCACGTGATCTACATGGTGTATATTTTGGTGATCAACTTGCGGGTTCTGTGACCTTGTGAACTTATGCATAGGGGTTGGCACATGTTTTCGTCTTGACTCTCCGGTAGAAACTTTGGGGCACTCTTTGAAGTTCTTTGTGTTTGTTTGAATAGATGAATCTGAGATTGTGTGATGCATATCGTATAATCAAACCCGCGGATACTTGTGGTGACATTGGAGTATCTAGGTGACATTAGGGTTTTGGTTGATGTGTCTTAAGGTGTTATTTTAGTACGAACTCTAGGGCTGTTTGTGACACTTATAGGAATAGCCCAATAGATCGATCAGAAAAAATAACTTTGATGTGGTTTCGTATCCTACAATAATCTCTTCGTTTGTTCTCCGCTATTAGTGACTTTGGAGTGACTCTTTGTTGCATGTTGAGGGATAGTTATATGATCTAATTATGTTATCATTGTTGAGAGAACTTGCACTAGTGAAAATATGAACCCTATGCCTTGTTTCGAAGCATTGCAATACCGTTTTCGCTCATTTTTATCACTAGTTATCTTGCTGTTTTTATATTTTCAAATTACAAAAACCTATATCTACCACCCATATTGCACTTGTATCACCATCTCTTCGCCGAACTAGTGCACCTATACAATTTACCATTGTATTGGGTATGTTGGGGACACAAGATACTCTTTGTTATTTGGTTGCATGGTTGCTTGAGAGAGACCATCTTCAACCTACGCCTCCCACGGATAGGTCATCCACTTGAGGGAAATTTGCTGCTGTCCTACAAAACTCTGCACTTGAAGGCCCAACAACGTCTACAAGGATAAAGTTACGTAGTAGACATCACACACCTCCGTACAAGGGCCGAGTTACATCAATTGCTGCACCTTCTACATACACTGGTTGTTACATCAATTGTTACACACGGAAGGAATAGAAATAAACAGAAGATTACAACATAGTAAATCTATCTGCCTAACAAACACATGCTTCATGCACCCTGATGCAAGTCTTCTGGAAGCCTCTAGAGTCCTTTGGATACTTGGCCTACGGCAGCGACCTCAATGTGGATTGTGATGACTGCCAAAAGGTCTTCGCGAGGGTTACTCTCTCAAGATCCGGTGGTTGCCTTCGGTTGTGAGATGCAATTTATGGACGACGACTTGATGCACAAGGTATGGTTATGCAATGGCGCCGATCGATTTTCCGGCCCAGCTGCTAGGATTGCGGAAAAGTGATGGCGACAACCCATGATTGGCTTTGATGGTGGTACTTCTCGAGTACCTAGTTTTGAGCTTTGGGGTGAAAAACCTAGGTTTGATCCGAGTTGGTTGTACATGACAATGGCGATGTTTCTGTGTCGTTATTTTATTGAAGGCATTGCCTCGGATATGCCCAGACTGGTTCTTCCGGGTAAAAATCTAGACTCTAGACTTTGGTGGTCGGAATAGGTGACCAAGGTGATGTTGAATAACCTTGTTGTCCTTGTGGTGTCATGAGATGGTTAGTGCATATATGATCATTATTGTAGTTTGTTGATTTTGGATTTGATCACTTTGGGGTTTTGGTTTTCTTTCTGGCTTAGACATGACTTTCATATTGTGTGACTTTGCTAATCGCTGCACCAATGAACTATCATGGGTAACCCATAGATGATGTCAATAAGCTACTTGTTGATATGCAAGGGAACCATGCCCAATGACATGTTGAAAGAACTACCACCAAAAAAGTCAATGCAGTTGAAGAAAACAACACAGAGTTGACAGCTAAGCTTGATGAACTCATCTCCGTCATGAAAGGTAAAGAAAAGGTAATGTAAATGCCATCACTGATGAAGAAGTCAATGATGCTAATTTCATTGCTTGCGCTAGGTATAATCCAAACTGAAAAAATAATGAGTATGCTCCAAAATATACGCGGTGACGCTCTGCTCTAGTTCAAAATTTGACGTACGCGGTGGATGGGTATATAGCGTTTGGACAGAAAAACGCTTACAAAGTCAGTTTATAGGGAGGCGCTTGTTCTAAGAGACGTACATAGCATATGGACAAGGCTTCACAAAGCAAAACTGCTGGTAGGTAGTTATGTTAAAGACAATATTAACTGCTTCTTTTTTGCGGGGTAACTGCTTATTTAGCCTAACAATGACGCTAACTATTCCTAACAAACTATGATGATTTTCTATCAGAAGAGGAAACAACAATGCCCCGAACGAGATAGCTTGGCTCACACGCCTTAATAATTACTTCCTCCGTCTCACAATGTAATATAATAGCGTTTTTGATATTAATGTAGTGTCAAAAACATGCTTATATTATGGGATGGAGGGAGGCTTTCCCGAGAGTTTGCCACACACGAATGCCTCCGTGTATGGACAATCTCCTTGGATCGCCTCGTCACTCACTCGACACGCTGTCGTATCGTACGTCCGAGCCAAACCTATCCACAAGCCAGCCAGTCAAGCCAGCACGTAGACAGGACACATGCATGGCTGTGACACACACGATTTGGATGCCAGACCCGTCCGATTCTCCGATGAGTTGCGTGCGTGAGCACACGAACCCCCGGCCAACGGCGACGCTGAAAGCGACCGACGGGGCGTCGGCAGTCACTTCGCACTTCGGGGTCCATCATCGGATTTTTCATGTGGCGGAGACGGGCGGTGACCGTCGCCGATCGCCGTGGCATCTGCCTCCTGGACGCACACGTTCCTTTCCCCCGTGGCGTGCCCATCCGTTGCACCAGCCAGTCAGCCACCGTGGCGTCCCACTCGAACCGCCCCGCCACTCACTCACTCACTGTCATGGAGTACGAGGAATCAAGAAGAGGACCTTAGAAGAGTGAAAAAGATCAATGTCCATTTCAATTTAACGTACGCGGTGACGCTCTGCTCTAATTTGGCAGCTCATTCAAACCAGCAGCCTGGTAAGTGGTGACCTACTCCATGACGCCCTCCACCGCACTATAAATTGCACCGCAGCATTGCACTGCAAGCTCCAGACCTACTTACTCATCCACCAATCATCAGTTCATCACAGCACGAACGACATGGCTGCTGCTCCGGTGGTTCTGCCGCGCATGAAGCTGGGCTCGCAGGGGCTGGAGGTCTCGGCGCAGGGCCTCGGCTGCATGGGCATGTCCGCGGCCTACGGCGAGCACAAGCCCGAGCAGGACATGATCGCGCTCCTCCGCCACGCCGTCGCCGCCGGCGTCACCTTCCTCGACACCTCCGACATCTACGGCCCCCACACCAACGAGCTCTTGCTCAGGAAGGTAGGTTACCATACTATAGCCACCCGACGTGTTCCTTGGCTCCCTGCTAGTAGTTGCCATATCATTCGCACGCGGATGTCTGACCGGCAAGAGTTCTCCGTGTGATAAAGCAGGTGCTGCAGGGAGGGGCGAGGGAGAAGGTCCAGCTGGCCACGAAATTCGGCATCACGCCGGCCCGGGAGGTCCGCGGCGACCCGTACGTGCGGGCGGCGTGCGAGGGCAGCCTCGCTCGGCTCGGCATCGACTGCATCGACCTCTACTACCAGCACCGCATTGACAAGAGTGTTCCCGTCGAGATCACGGTCAGTCCCTACTACGTAGTAGCACTTGTTCAGCTTCGTTTCATTTAGACAGATTGAGGGCTTGTAGGTATTGACCAGTCTACCTTCTTGACTTCCGTATGCATGTAGATGGGTGAGATCAAGAAACTAGTCCAAGAAGGAAAGGTGAAACACGTCGGGTTGTCGGAAGCCTCGGCCTCGACAATCAGAAGGGCACACGCAGTTCATCCGATCACCGCAGTTCAGCTGGAGTGGTCTTTGTGGTCAAGAGATGTTGAAGAAGATATAATACCAACTTGCAGGTTTTTGCAACGACCACAAACCTACCTTTTCTTTTCAAAATCAGCTTCATAGTACTTATGAAACGTCCTCAAAAAGACCTTACAAATTATTTACTGTTTCAGAGAACTTAGCATTGGAATTGTGGCGTACAGTCCACTAGGCAGAGGTTTTCTATCCACTGGACCTAAACTGTTGGACACATTACCAGAGGACGATTTCTGCAAGGTAAATGAACCACCCATGATACTTCCTTCTTCATACGGTTAGCTAGCTTTCTTTTCTCTTTTCTCCTTTTTCTAACAAATGCATCCCATTGTGTTTTAAGAATCTCCCAAGATTTCAACCCGAGAACATGGAGAAGAATGCGGCGATATTCGAGCGCGTGAGCGAGATGGCTGCGAGGAAGGGTTGCACGTCGTCCCAGCTCGCGCTGGCTTGGGTTCACCACCAGGGAAGCGATGTGTGCCCCATACCTGGCACAACGAAAGTTGAGAATCTCAACCAGAACGTGAGAGCGCTTTCAGTGGAGCTCACGGCTGAGGAGATGGTTGAGCTCGAGTCCTACGCTGCCATGGATGCGGTCCAAGGTGATCGTTACCACATCACGTTCCTCAACACCTGGAAGACTCCGAGACCCCTCCCCTGTCATCCTGGAAAGCCACTTAACTGGGTATCATCGGAATCAATCACTATGTTGATGCTTCGTATCACTGATTTGAAATAGCTGCAAATCAAATAATTCCATGAGCACTCCGTGCATGGATGAAATAATGGAACCACCAATTGTTTGCTAATGTAGTACAATTCCTCCCCATGATTACGTTCACGGTACTAAAAAATGTCATTGTATAATTGGACAGGATGTATATCCTCTGGGAGTTTGCTACTTCTTGAACTTGCGTTGATTTTTCCTTTCAAGTGGAAAGGGTGATGCATCAAAGTAGAGATAGGTATTTCCTTCAGTTAAGAACCAAGGTATCAATCGAGTAAGAGGCACAAGCAAGTCTCCAATCTATGCACCTGCACAAACTAACAAACACTTGCACTCAACGCGAAAAAGGGGTTGTCAATCCCTTCACTGTCTCGAACAAGAGTGAGATCTAATAAAGATAGGTATAAAAGATAAATAGAAAAGGCAAACTAAAATAAAACTAAATAAATTGCAGCAAGATATTTTTGGGTTTATTGGTTTATAGATCTGAAAATATATGATGGAAAATAGACCCGGGGGCCATAGGTTTCACTAGAGGCTTCTCTCTTGAAAGAAAACATACGGTGGGTAAAAAATTACTGTCGAGCAATTGATTGAAAAGCGCAAAGTTATGACGATATCTAAGGCAATGATTATGAATATAGGCATCACGTCCGTGTCAAGTAGACCGACTCCTGCCTGCATCTACTACTATTACTCCACACATTGACCGCTATCCAGCATGCATATAGAGTATTAAGTTCATAAGGACGGAGTAACGCCTTAAGTAAGATGACATGATGTAGAGGGATAAACTCAAGCAATATGATGAAAACCCTATTTTTTACCCTTGATGGCAACAATACAATACGTGCCTCGCTACCCCGACTTTGTCACTCGGTGAGGACACCGCAAGATTGAACCCAAAACTAGGCACCTCTCCCATTGCAAGAAGAACCAATCTAGTTGGCCAAACCAAACCAATAATTCGAAGAGAAATACAAAGATATTTAATCATGCATACAAGAATTCAGAAAAGACTCAAATAATATTCATAGATAATCTGATCATAAATCCACAATTCATCGGATCTCGACAAACATACCGCAAAAGAATATTACATCGGATAGAACTCCAAGAACATCGAGGAGAACATGGTATTGAAGATCATAGAGAGATAAGAAGCCATCTAGCTACTAGCTATGGACCGGTAGGTCTGTGATAAACTACTCGCGCTTCATTGGAAGGGCGATAGAGTGGATGTAGATGCCCTCCGTGATCGAATCCCCCTTCGGCAGGGTGTCAGAAAAGGCCCCAAGATGGGATCTCATGGGAACAGAGGCTTGCAGCATCGCAAAAGTATTTTGGTGGACCTTCGGTTGGTTTGGGAATATTTGGGAATTTATAGCGCAAGAATTATGGTTGGATGACTCCCGAGGGGCCCACAAGCTAGGGAGGCGCCCCCCTAGGGCGCAGCCTGAGAGCTTGTGGGTCCCTCGGGACTCTTCTGGCCCCCTCTCCAAGCTCTGTGGATGTCTTCTAGTCCAAGAAAAATCATCGCGAAAGCTTTATTGCGTTTGGACTCCGTTTGATATTCCTTTTCTGTAAAACTCAAAAATAATGAAAAAACAGAAACTGGCACTGGCCTCTAGGTTAATAGGTTAGTCCCAAAAATAATATAAAATAGCATATTAATGCATATAAAACATCTAAAACAGATAATATAATATCATGAAACAATCAAAAATTATAGATACGTTGGAGACGTGTCAAGCATCCCCAAGCTTAATTCCTACTCGTCCTCGAGTAGGTAAATGATAAAAACAGAATTTTTGATATGGAATGCTACCTAACATATTTATCCATGTAATATTCTTTATTGTGGCATGAATATTCAGATCCATAAGATTCAAAACAAAAGTTTAATATTGACATAAAAACAATAATACTTCAAGCATACTAATAAAGCAATCATGTCTTCTCAAAATAACATGGCCAAAGAAAGTTATCCCTACAAAATCATATAGTCTGGCTATGCTCCATCTTCATCACACAAAGTATTTTATCATGCACAACCCCGATGACAAGCCAAGCTATTGTTTCATACTTTTTACGTTCTCAAACTTTTTCAACTTTCACACAATACATGAGCGTGAGCCATGGATATAGCACTATAGGTGGAATAGAATATGGTGATTGTGGAGAAGACAAAAAAGAAGGAGAAAGTCTCACATCAACTAGGCGTATTAACGGGCTATGGAGATGCCCATCAATAGATATCGATGTGAGTGAGTATGGATTGCCATGCAACGGACGCACTAGAGCTATAAGTGTATGAAAGCTCAAAAAGAAACTAAGTGGGGGTGCATCCAAGTTGCTTGCTCACGAAGACCTAGAGCAATTTAAGGAAGCCCATCATTGGAATATACAAGCCAAGTTCTATAATGTAAAATTACCACTAGTATATGAAAGTGACAAAATAGGAGACTCTCTATCATGAAGAACATGGTGCTACTTTGAAGCCCAAGTGTGGAAAAAGGATAGTAACATTGTCCCTTCTTTCTGTTCTCTCATTTTTTGGTGGGCTTCTTTGGCCTCTTTTCTTTTTTGGCTTCTTTGGCCTCTTCTTTTTATAAAGTCCGGAGACTCGTCCCAACTTGTGAGGGAATCATAACTTCCATCATCCGTTTCTCACATGGAACAATGTTCTAATAATGATGATCATCACACTTTTATTTACTTACAACTCAAGAATTACAAATTGATATTACAACAAAATATGACTCTATATGAATGCCTCCGGCGGTGTACCGGGATGTGCAATGATCAAGAGTGACATGTATAAAAAATATGAATGGTGACCTTTGTGACACCCAAAATTTTCGGCCTTATTTTGTTTATTAAAATATTGCCAGGAAATAAAACTTTTCCAAATTGTCAAGTTTTACCTTTTGTGATTTTGGATTTTTGCCTCTAGTGGGAGAAACCTTCAAAGGTATTGTTGGACTTGATTTCTCTTTATAATAAAACCATTATTTATCAGTGGATTTAAATGTTGCAAGATTTATTTATTCAAAAAGCTTTCTTTCTTTAAAATGATTTCCTTTTGCATTTGGGGCCTATTTGCACTACAACCACTTGACAAATGCTTTTAAAAATTCCACCAAAATTTGGGGATGTCATGTGATGTTTCCACATCACTTTTATGCAAAGATACCTTCTGGCCATTGGAGATTTTGAGCTCTACACCAATTTTTCCAATCTGGTCCAGTAGGCACTTTTGCACTGCAACCCAATTAAATATTTCTTCAAAAATTCTTCCAAGTGTTTGGAGATGACAGTGGATGCATACAATTCATCTTCAAGCAAAAACCCAATGATGTTCTTTGGAAGATTTGAGTGGATCAACCTCTTTTGCATTCTGGTCCAATTTGGTGATTTGTACTGCAACCATATTTTTCCTTGCTCTAGTGACCCTGAGCTTTCTCCTACTTGTAGCCCTCCCTACCAAACTCTTAAGTCCAGGAGATTGGGCTCATTGGGGATTTTGAAGTGCATGTTCTAAACCCCTTTTCTTTCTGCCCAAAACTGGAGTTTTGCAAAGCTTGCATTATCAACCCTCTGTGTTTGCCAAACTAATCTCACCACCATCTTCTGTGTCTAAAGAGACACTGATCTGGAGAGTTTGGCCACTCCAAGAATTGCCTATGTGCATCTGGCATTCTGTCGAACACCTGGTGTGCACAGTCATTTTTGGCAAGCTCCCTGGTTTGCATTGTGGACTTGTACCCCAGCCCCAACAACCTTGTCCACTGAGCTCCTAGCCACCCCTACCCTTGATCTGTGCTTTGCCAGCCCCACCCTCGCGCTCTAGACCACACTGGCATTCCGTCGAGCACCTGCCGTGCGTGCTCTGGGCGCGCCCAGAGCGCACGTTTTGCACGCGCGCGCACTACGCCGACACGCCGCACTGCCGCGCTCGACGTGACCCGACCCTGGTCCCTCTGCATCACTGAGCCGCGCACTAGTCGCCCCCTGCTCCACGATCCCTCTGGTGCCCGGCTGCGCCGCTGGCCGCGCCCTTGGCGGCACGCCGGCGTCGGCAGCGGCCTCTGCCATGTTCGGCACCGCCCAGACCGCGCCAGCGCGCCAGCTGCCCCTAGGAATCGCTCGTGCCTATCCTCCTGCCTGTCGGAACGCGTTCGTCGCCGCCAAGATGCCCTGCACCTACAGCAACGGCTGTCGCCGGCGATCCTATCCTCTGCCACCGCGGGAACCTGCCTCGAGCGCTATATAAAGGGTCCCCGAACCCCTCCGAGCACTCACGCGACTTCAGGCACTCCTCGTAGAGCTTCCCGCGTAGTGAATCGACCTGTGGTGGCCGTCTCCCTCAACTCCGGCCAGCTCGGCCGCCGCCAAGCCCCGGTGCGATTCGTCGCAACCGGCCACCCTCTCGCCCAACCAGCACCACCAGAAGCTTCCCCGTAGTCTTGCGGAGCTGCCCAGCTGCCCAAACTCGATCGGAGACCACCGGAGCACAATAGTCACTTCACCACCGTAGCCTCCCTCCGCCGCGGAGCTCGCCGCCGGCGATCCCTTCCACCTCCGCCGACCCAACGACCACCCAGAGGACCGCCTCGGTCTTGCCGTCCCATCCCCGCCCTTGGATGCCCTCGAGGAGCCGCCGTTCGTCGCCGGTGATCGCCGGAGCCCCGCCACCGTTCGAGCGCAGAAAAAGGAGGGAGAGGGAGAACGGTCAAACCTGACCAGTGGGCCCTCTGGACCCACTGTTAGCGACCCGCGCAGCGCCCTCTCTCTGTTTAAGTGGAGGCGCAAAAACCCCGAGTGTGTTTTCCCTGCTGCGTAAGCGTATTACTTCTGAAGCGTTTTCCTTTTTTCTGGTTTTATTTAAAAACAGATTTGACCAAACTTTGACTGGCTATAACTTTTAAAATAAAACTCCAAATGAGTTGATTCTTTTTCCTACCTCTCTCAAATTTCATCTAGTTTATTTTAAGATTTATTTCAAAAATATTTGAGATAGGTTTTGGTACTGTGTTTGAAATATTTGTATTTTGTGTATTTTGCAAAATATGATTTTTGGAGGAAAAGGAAAGCTTCCAATAAGTGCATCCTTTGCATACTCTTGAAGGCAAGCATTTCTGAACTCTGGCATAATATTTGTTGTGGTGTTTGGATAAGATCACAACACCTTTTGTCTTGGAGTAGATGTGACCGTTTATGTATCGATGTAGTCTCGTGCATGAGTGCACTTTGGAGTTGTTTGTGGCCAGCAATGGATACCCTGAGGATTTGGATCGCCCTCGTGAGCTTCTCTTGCACACCGGTAGGAAGCGGGAAAGTCGTGGTCTTGGGTAGACACGAGCTTGTCCCAAATCCCTTGTTGTGACGAGTATGCCCGGCATAGCATGGTGAGGCTCGAGGAGTGGTGATTTATTTCACTAGTGGTAATATTGTTGGTGGATGTTTGGATCACCTGAGTCGGTTGTAGACCGAGTCTTGTTCAGTAGCTTCCTTTTGTCGGTACCACCACTTGTCCCTGCAGGGGACAGGGTATGGTTCAGTAGGTTGTCAACCCCTTTCCAAAGCACACACCGTACAGAGAGGCCGTGATGAAGGTCCCGTGGCCACGGATTAAAGCCTGTCATTCGGTCCGGGGGCATGGGTGTTTTCGGTTGTAGCCGAAGGGGATAGCTTCCCCAGTTTGCGCGCGGTATAAATTTTGTGATCCCATGCTACGTCGAGGTTGTAGCCTCCCCACTTAGAGTTTTGCTTGGCAGGTGTCGTGGGTGATTCCAGGCACTGGTGAGTTAAGCTGGTGTGTGCAGGTCAGGCGTGTTTTCAATCAAAAGACCGTAGACGGAATTAGTCCCGAGGGACTGAGTAATCCCGTTACTCGTGGAAAATGGTACTCCCTCTGCAGAGGATACATCCTGTTGGATAGTCATGTTCTTGAGTATAGGACCACAGTCTGGGTTAAATCTTGATAACGGTATTCGGATGGAGAACGATTTAACTAGAACTCTGTAACGGTATTCGGATGGAGAACGGTTTAACTAGAGCTCAGTAACGGTATTCGGATGGAGATACGACTTGACTGAATTATCGGTTTTCGGATGGAGAAACGACTGTACTAAATATTTGTTTATGATTATGGCACCTTTGGATTATGATCTTTATTATTATGGACTAACCATTTATTTTATGTATATTATTGAGTATCCCTGGGACGGTTCTACCTCCTGGATATTCACTGTGATTATTCTCTTATAAGCCCTTTAAGTGGTGTCGCCCCGACGCCCGACTGCGGCATTATTATTTCTGCATTTTCCGCTCGAGGAGTCATTCAGACACTCGTTTGGCACCAGTATTATTATTTCTGCATTTTCCGCTCGAGGAGTCATTCAGACACTCGTTTGGCACCAGTATTATTATTTCTGCATTGTCCGCTCGAGGAGTCATTCAGACACTCGTTTACTATTCTGCATTTTCCGCTCGAGGAGTCATTCAGACACTCGTTTGGCACCAGCATTACTATTCTGCATTTTCCGCTCGAGGAGTCATTCAGACACTCGTTTGGCACCCAGTATTTTATTTTGGTATATTTTTATTCATATGTGTGCATCATGGTTTCTCGTATATTTTCGTGACGGATGTATGATCGTCTATTAAATCTGGAGTATGTCGGATATATTATACCCGTGTTCTTAATGTTTGCGAGTACATTCAAACGTACTCACTGGCTTGTCCCTGGCTATTGTCTTGGCCAGATTCCTTGCTTGGAGTTAAGCATCGCGGTGACAACCTCGGAACCTACGCTGTTGACGTTTGCAGCCTCGCGAAGATAGGAGTTATCCTGGTCAGCTGTTCTTGTGGGAAATGGAGCCCCATAGACGCAGATGTTTCCAACCGCTTCCGCCCTCAACTATTAGAAACCAAGTGTTGTACTCCCAGGCCTAAATGGTCTTGTACTACATATTTTTGTTCCTTGCTTGGAATTCTTGTATCAAGTTGGTACCTCATCAGCTAACAATAATCCTGGGGCTGGTGAGCACACAGGCCGTTTTTCTGGGAATTTATATCCCAAAAATCCGGTCGTGACAACCTTGCCACAAATACTATGCCAACTACATGATCATGCAAAGCAATATGACAATGATGATGCGTGTCATAATAAAACTATTGGGAAACATAGCATGCAATTTCAAAAAAAAAATCTACGCTCACGCAAGATCTATCTAGGAGATGCATAGCAACGAGAGGGGGAGAGTGTGTCCACGTACCTCGTAGACCGAAAGCGGAAGTGTTTGACAATGCTTTTGATGTAGTCGAACTTATTCTAGCTCCGACCGATGTAACATCCCAAATTTTCAATTTGGAATGTTATACATTAGGTCATCTTTGCATATCATATTTTATTGCATTTTGGCTTGATCCTAGAAATTCTACACAACTCAAGGACCCACGAAGAGAGTTGGGAATTTCGTTATTTTTATATTTGAGTTTACTCGAATTTTGAAAAGAGGATCGTTTGATTTTAATTATTTTTCTCTTCGAATATTTCTTTTATAAAAATAAAAGCGAGAGGATAAAATGACTTCCTCAAAATAAAGAAATATTTGAGATTTAATATTAAAATCAAATAAGATTTTTATTCGGAGTTTTATCGCTATTTTATTTGAATTAGGAAAAATATGCTTTTTTCAAAATTGCATTAGAGTCCCAAATAAATGTGCACCTTGTCCGGTAGATTTTTAGAGGACGGGTAAAATTTATTTCAGGATTTTTGAAGTCCATTTAGTATTTCTTTTATTCGTTTTATTGTGCGGAATTACTTAAAAAAAGTCAACCGACTTACCGGGCCGTGTCCGACCTGGACACTGCGCCCGGGCGGCTTTATAAGCCGAGCCCGCCACCCTGCCGAGGCCCAAGTCGCCCGCCCCGCCAAAACCCTAGCCCCGCCGCCCGCCAGCCCGCCGCCGCCGCGGCGCGCCGCGCTGCCGCCCCGCCGCCGACCCGCCGGAGCCGCGCTGCCGCCCGCCAACCCGCCGCCGTCGCCGGAGTTCGCCGCCGCCACCGGTTTTCTTTGCTGGTTCGGCTTTTTGGTAAAACCCTAGATCCTTTTTTTATTAGATCGTTTTTTTCGGTTTAGTTATTTAGGGAACGCCCGTTCGTTCGTTTGTTTTAACGAACGGTTTTCACCGTTTAGCCACAGACAGCGAACGTTCGTTCGTTAGCCTGTTCGTCAGTTTTTCTTTTTTCTCGGATATTTTTTCGCGATTATTTTAGATCGCGATTTCTGATCTAATTTTCGTTTTAGTTTATCTTTTCGCTCGTTTATCGGAATCAGGCGATTCAAGCGCCTAGAGTTTCGTCTCGAAGCCCTCTTTCTGTTTAATCAACTTAAACAAGTTTTTGCTACTGTAAAATTTGACTTTAGTACAGATTAATAATCGAAGCTTGTTTCTTTCGCAGTTCGAGTTTCGTTGCTTCGTTTGATTTGATTCTTTTTGCAAACCGGAGTTCTTAAGTTGAACTTTCTGGTTAGATCTTCTTATTTGAGTTTACCCATGCATTTGCTTGATTGCTTATTGTATGCTTGTTTGTTTGCGATAGAGTACCCGAAGTGCGAAGCGTGCTACTACGAGTCTCTAGGTTTCACGGATCATCAGCAAGGCAAGTAACACTTTGATCATACCTCTTTACTACCCAGTTTTATTGCATTAAATCAATCCTCAAACAATTGCATGGTTAGGATCTGATTTAAATTGTGGGTTTGGGAAGTAGATGAGGTAGTACCTATTCACCTGTTTATTATCAAACCTATGGGAGTTACTTCTACGTTGCTTATATTGCTATGCTATGCTCGTAGACGTGGTTTGGGTTTGAGTGTATTCATGACAGATGTGAGTATTGTTAATTAATGATTAACTTAAGGTGGCAACTTTAACACACATCTGGGTGGATTGAGGCACCTGGGGAACCCAGTGTTGCCTGTATTTTTGGAAATCCCGGGGTATCGTGTGATTCTTCTATGGACTGCCACCCAGGCTCAAAGGGATCATAAGATTATTCATGCTAGAAACTTCCATGTGCAGCCACATGCCATTATGGGCTCTGGCATAGTTGAGTAAGTTGTGGGAAACCTTTCCATGATGGGCTAGCAGATGTAGGGGATTGTAGGTGTACAGGCCTATCTATCGGTTAAGGGGACCTCTTCAGAAAGACTGTGTCTTGGTTATTCGTTTCTCAAACATTATGTAGTGCGAGAAATCCAATGGAGGAGATCGATTCTTGTGGGGAAAAGTGCGCAAACCTCTGCAGAGTGTACAAACTAATCATGGTTAGTCGTGTCCCTGGTTATGGACATCTTGAGTATCTAGTTCTTGGATTATCATGTGGATCTCATCACTCTTAATATAATTTGATTGGGTTTAATGATGATGCTTAATTGGGATTGAGTTGGGTGAACCTTCTCAATGTTTAACAACCACCATGATAGTTAAATAAGATTTATTCCTTTGTTGTAGGAAAAAATTGGCTTTCCGCAAACATATTAACCATACGGCCTCCACCAGCCATATATGCATGTAGTGATAGCATTATTCTGTTCATTACTCTCTTATGTTACATTGCCAGCATATTCCATGTGCTGACCCGTTTTCGGGCTGCAACGTATCATGTTGCAGACTTTTCAGACGACGATTAAGGAGCCATAGGTCGTTGTCTTTCACTCAGTGATGCCGTTGGAGTTGATGGACTCACTTTATCTTCCAAGCCTTCCGCTGTTATTGTATTAGATGGCCTTACGCCATATTTATTATAATAAGTTCTCTTTTGAGACATTCGATGTAATAAGTGTGTGATTGCTACTCTGTTATAAATCCTCAAGTACTGTGCGTGTCAGCATTACCGATCCAGGGATGACACTGATGCACAGAGATCAGACTGTCTGAGGTCTGGTCGCTACAAAGATGGTATCAGAGCACACGCTGACTGTAGGGCACGACCACTAAGCTAAAGCCCTAGATCACTACTCTCTTCTCATTTCTGACTCTTCTCCATTTTCTACTCTTTAGGATGGCGAACGCAAGGAACAAGTTTGCACAACCGGATTAAGACACACCTTTTGGACGCCACTTGAAGGAAGTCACTAGGTACCTAAACATCGGAATACCAAGCTTCACCGGGACTTACAACACCACTTTACTAGAAGAGGAGCGCTGGATGATTCAAGTTCAAGTTCCAGGAAGGACATTTACGCCAGTCACTGAGCCCATAGAGTTTTCCTTTGATGCACCAACCTGGAGTCTAGGAAAGAGTATGGCAACCCACATCACCATGGGACACATTGGAGAAGTTTACCACAAGGATCTCAGGGATACTATCTACCAGATTTGTGGGCGCCGAGATGAGCAACGGGAGATGATCAGCACCAGGAAGGATAGATCTATTGCAGCTTTCATCCAGGAGTTAAACCAGCACATTCGACGCCAGGAGAATCTGATGTGCACAGGCATGATGGATCTGAAGAAGGCAATGACAAGGATCACGGAGTTGGAGGAAGAACTCAAGGCTACTCGTGAAGATTATGAGGAGGAAATCATCGTACTAGTGGAGAAGAATGACGACCTGACAAGGAAGCTGGGAGTATTCATGGGAGACCCCACGCCAGGAGGAGAAGAAGACGATTCCACTTGCCCAGAGAACTACATCATCATCGACGACACCGACTCGGACCCCGACGATAGCGATGATGACTTTGTTGATGAAGCTGGAGCGGATATCATGGAATCTTCGACCGATCAATTTTTCTAGTCAACCACCATATCAGTAGTAGTATTCCACCATGTATATAGTATAGTCCGAGCACATTTGTAACGATAGTTCTAGACCGATTGTATGCCCTTGCTTGATTGATTGAGTGATATGTTTGTGTTTGTCTCATGTGCACATGGGTAGTGTTTTCCCCCTAGACCTCATTCTACTATGTTTTCTCATCTTTTCTAAGCCCAGCCAGATGCAATAATAGGTAAGTTTTTGGTTAAGTCATTTACTGCAGTCGTTCTTTTTGATACTGGTGCATCGCATTCATACATATCAAGGGGATTTGTGGATAGGTATAAACTGCCCACCAAAGTTCTTAGTACACCTATGTTAGTGAGCTCGCCAGGAGCAGAGTATATGGCAAGCCAAGGATGTTTTCAGATGCCATTGACCATAGGTACGCATGTTTTCCCCTCAGATCTGATAATTTTGGAGTCGCAAGGTTTGGATGTGATTCTGGGTATGGATTGGCTATCGATGTATGGAGGAAACATCGATTGCGCCAGTAAGTCGATTTTGCTCACCACCCCAGAAGGAAGAAGGATCAAGTATGTATCCCGGCATGTGCCGAATAGGACTCAAGTAAATTCCTTATCAGGAGTTGTACAGGAGGAAGTACCGGTGGTGAAGGATTTCCCGGATGTATTTCCAAAAGAGTTGCGAGGCATGCCACCGGATAGAGACATTGAGTTTTTGATTGAGCTTTTGCCAGACACAAGGCCAATATCTAAGAGACCGTATAGAATGCCCGCAAAGGATTTGGAGGAAATTAAGAAGCAGATTAAGGAGTTACTGTATAAAGGTTATATTCGCCCAAGTTCATCACCTTGGGGATCACAAGTGCTTCTAGTGGAGAAGAAGGATGGATCGTTAAGGATGGTTGTTGATTATCGAGGATTGAATGAGGTGACGATCAAGAACAAGTACCCATTGCCGATGATCAATGATTTGTTTGATCAGCTGCAAGGAGCTAAGGTGTTTTCCAAGATCGATCTGCGATCAAGGTACCACCAGCTAAAGATTCGAGAGTAGGATATACCTAAGACAGCTTTTACCATGAGGTACGGGCTATATGAGTATACCGTTATGTCATTTGGCCTGACTAACGCACCTGCCTACTTTATGAACATGATGAACAAGGTGTTTATGGAGTTTTTGGATAAGTTCGTTGTGGTGTTCATTGATGATATTCTGGTCTACTCGAAGAATGAAGAGGAGCATAAAGAGCATTTGCGTTTAGTACTTGGGAAGCTCAGAGAACATCAGCTATACGCCAAGTTCAGCAAGTGTGAGTTTTGGTTGAAGGAAGTTGGATTCCTTGGACATGTTATATCCGGAGAAGGAATAGCGGTAGACCCCCACCAAAGTTGTCACTGTGACAAATTGGGAGGCACCCACGTCAGTTGGAGAGATCCAGAGTTTTCTTGGACTCGCAGGATACTACCGGAGGTTCATTGAGAATTTCTCGAAGATTGCAAAGCCTATGACGGAGTTGTTAAAGAAGGACACCAAGTTCAAATGGACTGAGGAATGTGAGGCCAGTTTTCAGGAGTTGAAGAAACGCTTGGTTACATCACCAGTGTTGATTCTGCCAGATCAACGCAAGGATTATGAAGTGTATTGCGACGCTTCTCGTCGAGGACTTGGAGCCGTACTTATGCAGGAGGGAAGAGTTGTTTCATATGCCTCACGACAGCTTAAACCCCATGAGTTAAATTATGCTACGCATGATTTGGAGTTAGCAGCCGTAGTGCATGCGTTGAAGACTTGGAGACATTTTCTCATCGGAAACCATTGTGAGGTATACACGGATCACAAGAGTTTGAAGTATATCTTCACGCAGAAGGAGTTGAATCTCAGGCAGAGGAGATGGTTGGAACTCATTAAGGATTATGATATGAAGTTGCATTATCATCCCGGAAAGGCTAACGTAGTAGCCGATGCGTTGAGCCGCAAGAGTCATGTCAATACACTCATGACCGGAGAGTTACCCAAGGAGTTAGCAGAGGATCTTCGCGAGCTATGTTTGGAGATAGTTCCGAGAGGCTATGTAGCAGCATTGGAGATTCAATCTACTTTGATGGATAAGATCAGAGAAGCTCAGAAGACGGACAAGGAGATTGCCGAGATAAAGGAAAGGATGAGCAAAGGAAAGGCTAAAGGATTTCGTGAGGATGAGCACGATACCTTATGGTTTGAGGACCGCGTTTATGTGCCAAATGATCAGGAGATCAGGAAGCTGATTTTGCAGGAGGCCCATGATTCGCCATATTCGATTCACCCAGGAAATACTAAAATGTACCTGGATTTGAAGGATAGTTTCTGGTGGACCGGAATGAAGAAGGATATTGCGGAGTATGTAGCAGTTTGTGATGTATGTCAGAGAGTGAAGGCAGAGCATCAGAAGCCAGCAGGATTGCTACAACCATTGCCGATACCCGAATGGAAGTGGGACAAGCTAGGCATGGATTTTATCACGGGATTGCCCAGGACTCGTTCAGGCTATGACTCGATATGGGTTGTAGTCGATCGTTTGACGAAAGTAGCTCATTTCATCCCAGTGAAGACCACTTACACCAGTGCTAAGTTGGCAAAGATATACATGACCAGGATCGTATGTTTGCATGGAGTTCCGAGGACCATTGTATCAGATAGAGGAACCCAGTTTACCTCAAAGTTTTGGAATCAGTTGCATGAAACTTTGGGAACCAGGCTAGAGTTCAGTACAACTTTTCACCCGCAGACAGATGGACAGACTGAGAGAGTCAATCAGATTTTGGAGGACATGTTGAGAGCTTGTGCGCTAGATTATGGATCTAGTTGGGACGACAATTTGCCTTACGCAGAGTTCTCTTACAATAATAGCTACCAAGCCAGTTTGAAGATGGCCCCTTTCGAAGCATTGTACGGAAGGAGGTGCAGGACACCGTTGTTGTGGGATGAAGTTGGAGACCGACAGTTGTTTGGACCAGATTTGATTAAAGAGTCTGAAGAGAAGGTTAAGCTGATTCGCGATAGACTCAAGGTAGCCCAGTCCAGGCAGAAGAGCTATGCGGATTCTAAACGCAAGGAGGCAATTTACGAAGTTGGAGACAGAGTGTATCTTCGTGTATCACCACTCCGAGGAGTGAAGCGCTTTGGAGTTAAGGGAAAGTTAGCACCACGTTTTGTGGGACCATACAAAGTTTTGGAACGTATGGGAGAAGTTGCTTACAAGTTGGAATTGCCCGAAGGATTGTCAGGAGTTCACGATGTGTTCCACGTTTCTCAGTTGAAGAAGTGCCACGCAGAGATGGCTAATATCCCTCTGAGAGATACAGTGCCACTGGAAGCGATTCAGTTGGATACCGATTTGACCTACGAGGAGAAGCCAGTCAAGATTCTCGAGTTTGCCAGCCGAGTTACACGCAGCAAAGTTATCAAGTTTTGCAAGGTTCAGTGGAGCCACCATACCGAAGATGAAGCCACCTGGGAATGAGAGGAAGACCTACGGAAGGATCACCCTCACCTATTTTCTAGCCAACCCGAATCTCGAGGGCGAGATTCATCTTAAGGGGGGTAGGTTTGTAACATCCCAAATTTTCAATTTGGAATGTTATACATTAGGTCATCTTTGCATATCATATTTTATTGCATTTTGGCTTGATCCTAGAAATTCAACACAACTCAAGGACCCACGGAGAGAGTTGGGAATTTCGTTATTTTCATATTTGAGTTTACTCGAATTTTGAAAATAGGATCGTTTGATTTTAATTATTTTTCTCTTCGAATATTTCTTTTATAAAAATAAAAGAGACAAGATAAAATGACTTCCTTAAAATAAAGAAATATTGGAGATTTAATATTAAAATCAAATAAGATTTTATTCGGAGTTTTATCGCTATTTTATTTGAATTAGGAAAAATATGCGTTTTCCAAAGTCGCATTAGAGTCCCAAATAAATGTTCACCTTGTCCGGTAGATTTTTAGAGGACGGGGAAAATTTATTTCAGGATTTTTAGAGTCCATTTAGTATTTCTTTTATTCATTTTTCTGGGCGGAATTACTTTAAAAAAAAGTCAACTGACTTACCCGGCCGTGTCCGACCTGGACACTGCGCCCGGGCGGCTTTCATAAGCCGAGCCCGCGACCCCGCCAAGGCCCAAGTCGCCCGCCCCGCCGAAACCCTAGCCTCGCCGCCCGCCAGCCCGCCAGCGCCGCGCGCCGCCGACGCCGCCGCGGCCAGCGCCGCCGCCGCCGCCCGCCGCCGCCGCGGCGCGCCGCCCCGCCGCCGCCCCACCACCCGCCGCCGTCGCCGGAGTTCACCGCCGCCACCGGTTTTCTTTGCCGGTTTGTTTTTTTCGGTAAAACCCTAGATCTCGTTTTTTTATTAGATCGTTTTTTTCGGTTTAGTTATTTAGCGAACGCCCGTTTGTTCGTTCGTTTTAACGAACGGTTTTCACCGTTTAGCCGCAGACAGCGAACGTTCGTTCGTTAGCCTGTTCGTCAGTTTTTCTTTTTTCTCAGATATTTTTTCACGATTATTTTCGATCGCGATTTCTGATCCGATTTTCGTTTTAGTTTATCTTTTCGCTCGTTTATCGGAATCAGGCGATTCAAGCGCCTAGAGTTTCGTCTCAAAGCCCTCTTTCTGTTTAATCAACTTAAACAAGTTTTTGCTACTGTAAAATTTGACTTTAGTCCAGATTAGTAATCGAAGCTTGTTTCTTTCGCAGTTCGAGTTTCGTTGCTTCGTTTGATTTGATTCTTTTTGCAAACCGGAGTTCTTAAGTTGAACTTTCTGGTTAGATCTTCTTATTTGAGTTTTACCCATGCATCTTTGCTTGATTGCTTATTGTATGCTTGTTTGTTTGCGATAGAGTACCCGGAGTGCGAAGCGTGCTACTACGAGTCTCTAGGTTTCACGGATCATCAGCAAGGCAAGTAACACTTTGATCATACCTCTTTACTACCCAGTTTTATTGCATTAGATCAATCCTCAAACAATTGCATGGTTAGGATCTGATTTAAATTGTGGGTTTGGGAAGTAGATGAGGTAGTACCTATTCACCTGTTTATTATCAAACCTATGGGAGTTACTTCTACGTTGCTTATATTGCTATGCTATGATCGTAGACGTGGTTTGGGTTTTGAGTGTATTCATGACAGATGTGAGTATTGTTAATTAATGGTTAACTTAAGGTGGCAACTTTAATACACATCTGGGTGGATTGAGGCACCTGGGGAACCCAGTGTTGCCTGTATTTTTTTTGGAAATCCCGGGGTACCGTGTGATTCTCCTATGGACTGCCACCCAGGCTCAAAGGGATCATAAGATTATTCATGCTAGAAACTTCCGTGTGCAGCCACATGCCATTATGGGCTCTGGCATAGTTGAGTAAGTTGTGGGAAACCTTTCCATGATGGGCTAGCAGATGTAGGGGATTGTAGGTGTACAGGCCTATCTATCGGTTAAGGGGACCTCTTCGGAAAGACTGTGTCTCGGTCATCCGTTTCTCAAACATCATGTAGTGCGAGAAATCCAACGGAGGAGATCGAGTCTTGTGGGGAAAAGTGCGCAAACCTCTGCAGAGTGTACAAACTAATCATGGTTAGCCGTGTCCCCGGTTATGGACATCTTGAGTATCTAGTTCTTGGATTATCATGTGGATCTCATCACTCTTAATATAATTTGATTGGGTTTAATGATGATGCTTAATTGGGATTGAGTTGGGTGAACCTTCTCAATGTTTAACAACCACCATGGTAGTTAATTAAGATTTATTCCTTTGTTGTAGGGGAAAATTGGCTTTCCGTAAAACATATTAACCATACAGCCTCCACCAGCCATATATGCATGTAGTGATAGCATTATTCTGTTCATTACTCTCTTGTGTTACATTGCCAGCATATTCCATGTGCTGACCCGTTTTCGGGCTGCAACGTATCATGTTGCAGACTTTTCAGACGACGATTAAGGAGCCATAGGTCGTTGTCTTTCACTCAGTGATGCCGTTGGAGTTGATGGACTCACTTTATCTTCCAAGTCTTCCGCTGTTATCGTATTAGATGGCCTTACGCCATATTTATTATAATAAGTTCTCTTTTGAGACATTCGATGTAATAAGTGTGTGATTGCTACTCTGTTATAAATCCTCAAGTACTGTGCATGTCAGCATTACCGATCCAGGGATGACACTGATGCACAGAGATCAGACTGTTTGAGGTCTAGTCGCTACAACCGATCAAGTACCGAATGTACGACACCTCCGACTTCTGCACACGTTCACCACGATGACGTCCCTCGCCTTCTTGATCCAGCAAGGTATCGAGGAAGTAGATGAGTTCCGCCAGCATGACGGTGTGGTGACGGTGATGGTGAAGTGATTCTCGCAGGGCTTCGCCTAAGCACTGCAAAACTATGACCGGGGGTGTAAACTGTGGAGGAGGGCGCCACACACGGCTAACGATTGTTGTTGTGTGTTCTAGGCGCCCCCTCCCCATGTATATATAGGTGGGAGGGGGAGGGGAGCAGCCATGGGGCGCCCCAAGTAGGAGGAATCCTACGTGGGGACCTCCCCCAATTCGGCCTCCCCCCTTCCCTTTTTTTGCCGGAGAGAAAAGGGAAGGGGGGAGGAGAGAAGGAAGGGGGGGCAAATCCCTTCTCCTCCTTCTCCAATTCGGCCACATGCCTAAGGGGGGCGCGCCACCCCTTGTGGGATGGTGTGCTCCCCTCTAATGGCCCATATGGCCCATATCTTCCCCCCGGGGGTTTCGGTAACCCCCTCGGTACTCCGATAAATACCCGATACTATCCGGAACACTTCCGGTGTCCGAGTACTATCATCCTATATATCAATCTTTACCTCTCGAACATTTCGAGACTCCTCGTCATTGATACGTCTCCACGTATCTATAATTTATGAAGTATTCATGCCGTTATATTATCATTCTTGGATGTTTACAATCATTTTATAGCAACTTTATATCATTTTTTGGGACTAACTTATTGACCCAGTGCCCAGTGCCAGTTGCTATTTTTTGCTTGTTTTTTACATCGCAGGAAATCAATATCAAACGGGATCCAAACACCGCGAAACATTTTGGAGATTTTTTATGGACCAGAACACCCAAGATGGGCTAGAGCAGCACCTGGGGGGGTGCCCCGAGGGGGGCACAACCCACCAGGGCACGCCTGGGCCCCCAGGCGCACAGGTGGGTTGTGCCCACCTCGGTGGCCTCCCGCACCCGCTATTTACCCTATAACTTCCCATAAATTCCAAAAACCCTCGGGGTTAACCTAGATCAGAAGTTCTGCCGCCGCAAGACTCTGTAACCACCGAAAACCAATCTAGACCTTGTTCCGGCACCCTGCCGGAGGGGGGAATCATCTCCGGCGGCCATGTTCGTCATCCCGGCGGCCACCACGATGAGGAGGGAGTAGTCCACCCTCGGGGCTGAGGGTTTGTACCAGTAGCCATGTGTTTAATCTCTCTCTCTCTCTCTCTCTCTCTCTCGTGTTCTTGAGATGTCACGATCTTGATGTATCACGGGCTTTGTTAAAATAGTCGGATCATATGGTGTTTTCCCCTCTCTATCTTGTTGTGATGAATTGAGTTTTTCCCTTTGAGATTTCGTTGTTATCAGATTGAATACTTTTATGGATTTGAGAACATTGGATATATGTCTTACAATTGAATACTCTTTGAAGTTCTTTGTGTTGGATTGAGTATTATGAAATATGAATTTGCTTTGGTGTTATTTTAGTACAAACTCTAGGATAGATCGAACGGAAAGAATAGCTTTGTGTTATTTTAGGACGAACTCTTGAATAGATCGAACGGAAAGAGTAGCTTTGAGATGGTTCCGTACCCTAAAAACAATTTATTCTTATGTTCTCCGCTAGATAGGAACTTTGGAGTGATTCTTCATCGCACTTTGAGGGGTGGTATTATATGATCCAATTATATTAACACTGCTGAGAGATTGCACTAGCGAAAGTACGGACCGTAGGCCCCATTTTCAAGCATTGCAATACCGTTTTTGTGCCCGTTTACTATTTGCTACCTTGTTGTCTTTATTTATTCAGATTCTAAAAATATATTTCTACCATCAATTTTACACTTTTATCACAATCTCTTCGCCGAACTAGTGCACCTATACAATTTGCCATTGTATTGGGTGTGTTGGGGACACAAGATATTTCTTGTATTTGGTTGCAGGGTCGTTTGAGAGAGACCATCTTCATCCTACACCTCTCATAGATTGATAAACCTTAGGTCATCCACTTGAGGGAAAATTGCTACTGTCCTACAAAACTCCGCGCTTGGAGGCCCAACACATGTCTACAAGAATAAAGTTGCGTAGTAGACATCAGTCATGTCCGTGATCTCATCCGAGACTCCGAACAACATTCGGTCACCAAATCACATAAATCATATAATACTAAATCGTCATCGAACGTTAAGCGTGTGGACCCTACGGGTTCGAGAACTATGTAGACATGACCGACACACCTCTCCGGTCAATAACCAATAGCAGAAACTGTATGCTCATATTGGCTCCTACATATTCTACGAAGATCTTTATCGGTCGAACCGTAATGACAACATATGTTGTTCCCTTTGCCATCGGTATGTTACTTGCCCGAGATTCGATCGTCGGTATCTTCATACCTAGTTCAATCTCGTTACCGGCAAGTCTCTTTACTCGTTCCGTGATACATCATCTTGTAACTAACTCATTAGTCACTTTGCTTGCAAGGCTTCTTATGATGTGCGTTACCGAGAGGGCTCAGAGATACCTCTCTGATACTCGGAGTGACAAATCCTAATCTCGATCTATGCCAACCCAACAAACACCTTCGGATATACCTATAGAGCATCTTTATAATCACCTAGTTACGTGATACGTCTCCAACGTATCTATAATTTTTGATTGTTCCATGCTATTATATTATCCATCTAGGATGTTTTATATACATTTATATGCTATTTTATATGAGTTTTGGGACTAACCTATTAACCTAGAGCCCAGTGCTAGTTTCTGTTTTTCCTTGTTTTTGAGTATCGCAGAAAAGGAAAACCAAACAGAGTCCAATTGACCTGAAATTTCACGGAGATCTTTTTTGGACCAGAAGAAGCCCACGGAGCACTGGAGATGGGCCATAAGAGTCCCGAGGCACCCACGAGGGTGGGGGGCGCGCCCTACCCCCTGGGCGCGCCCCTACCTCGTGGCCGCCTCGGAGACCCCCCTGACTTGTTCCCGATGCCAAAACCTCTTATATATACAGAAACCCCCAGAACATAACCTAGATCGGGAGTTCCGCCGCCGCAAGCCTCTGTAGCCACCAAAAACCAATCTAGACCCGTTCCGGCACCCTGCCGGAGGGGGGAATCCCTCTCCGGTGGCCATCTTCATCATCCCGGCGCTCTCCATGACGAGGAGGGAGTAGTTCACCCTCGGGGCTGAGGGTATGTACCAGTAGCTATGTGTTTGATATCTCTCTCTCTCTCTCTCTCGTGTTCTTGATGTGGCACGATCTTGATGTATCGCGAGCTTTGCTATTATAGTTGGACCTTATGATGTTTCTCCCCCTCTACTCTCTTGTAATGGATTGAGTTTTCCCTTTGAAGTTATCTTATCGGATTGAGTCTTTAAGGATTTGAGAACAATTGATGTATGTCTTGGATGTGCTTATCTGTGGTGACTATGGTATATTCACGTGATGTACTTGATGTATGTTTTGGTGATCAACTTGCGGGTTCCGTGACCTCGTGAACTTATGCATAGGGGTTGGCACACGTTTTCATCTTGACTCTCCGGTAGAAACTTTGGGGCACTCTTTGAAGTACTTTGTGTTGGTTTTAATAGATGAATCTGAGATTGTGTGATGCATATCGTATAATCATACCCACGGATACTTGAGGTGACATTGGAGTATCTAGGTGACATTAGGGTTTTGGTTGATTTGTGTTTGTCATGGATCTAAGACTGACAGTAGAATGGGGGGTAGGTATGAAGAGGCAAGATCCTAGCTATGGCGAAGTTGTACACACGAGTTTTACGAGTTCAGGCCCTTCGCAGAGGAAGTAACAGCCCTACGTCTCGGTGCCCGGAGGCGGTCGACTGGATTATGTGTGTGTGTGTTACAGGGGGTGCGAACCCTTGTCCCAGAGGAGGGGGTGGCTTATATAGAGTGCGCCAGGACCCCAGCTCCCCTCCGTTACACAGGGTTTAGTGTACATAAAGATGAGGCGTTACTGGTAACGCCAACCTTAAATGCCTTAATGGCCTTAAAGATTACAGAGTGAACGCTCGTCCGTTGTCGTTCCAGATGACTCCTGGTCTTCAATAGGTCGAGTGGATTCTTGTATGGTCGAGTGGTTGATTGGTCGAGCGACTTCAGGAAGGAGGGGTCTCCGAATAGCTGATCGGTCGAGTGGATTGCACTCGACACCTTTGTTGGGCCCTCTCTGTTGTCTCTTGAGCTTCTTTGCTTCTAAGATAGCGACCTTGGATAGGGTGCATAGGTCAGGCCTATGACCCTACCCCAGGTCTATATCATCATCAGTGTCTTAAGGTGTTATTCTAGTACGAACTCTATGATAGATTGAACGGAAAGAATAGCTTCGTGTTATTTTACTACGGACTCTTGAATAGATCGATCAGAAAGGATAACTTTGAGGTGGTTTCGTACCCTACCATAATCTCTTCATTTGTTCTCCGCTATTAATGACTTTGAAGTGACTCTTTGTTGCATGTTGAGGGATAGTTATATGATCCAATTATGTTATTACTGTTGAGAGAACTTGCACTAGTGAAAGTATGAACCCTAGGCCTTGTTTCCTACCATTGCAATACCATTTGTGCTCACTTTTATTATTAGCTACCTTGCTGTTTTTATAATTTCAGATTACAAAAACCTATATCTACCATTCAGATTGCACTTGTATCACCATCTCTTCGCCGAACTAGTGCACCTATACAATTTACCATTGTATTGGGTGTGTTGGGGACACAAGAGACTCTTTGTTATTTGGTTGCAGGGTTGTTTGAGAGAGACCATCTTCAACCTACGCCTCCCACGGATTGATAAACCTTAGGTCATCCACTTGAGGGAAATTTGCTACTGTCCTACAAACCTCTGCACTTGGAGGCCCAACAACGTCTACAAGAAGAAGGTTGTGTAGTAGACATCAAGCAGTTTCTGGCGCCGTTGCCGGGGAGGTGAGTGCTTGAAGGTATATCTTTAGATCTTGCAATTGAATCTTTTTGTTTCTTGTTTTATCACTAGTTTAGTCTATAAAAGAAAAATACAAAAAAAATGGAATTGAGGGTGCCTCATATGCTTCGTCTTTTTAATATCTTTCATGAAAACAAGGATTCTGATAATTGTGCCAAAGTGTTAGAAGAAGAATGCATTAAAATGTTTGGCACTAAATCTTTGAATGATGAGCATGATTGCAATGTTGTTAGTACGAACTCTATAAATATCCATGGTACTAATGATGATTGCACTAGTCATGATGAAACTGTCTCTTATAAGCATATCAATTTTTGTGGAATGCATAGAGTTTGCAAGTACACACCAAATAGGGAAGATAGATTTTGCAAGAGGCATAAGTATTTAGAAACTAAATGGTTGCAAGAAAGACTAGATGTTTGTGCTGAAAATTTAAATTTTCTTAGCCATCCTTGTGAACTTTGCAATGAACGTGGTCATTTAATTATCCAATGCAAATTGTTTCATGATCTAATCGTGTCCAAAAATTGTGATGACTTGATTTCCCTTGCGCATCATAATGAACTTAGTTTGCTTGTTGGTTATGAAGAAATGAAACATATAACTAAGGATATTCCAGAATTTGCCCTTGAGACAGTTCTTGATTTTGATCTAGAGGAAATTTATATGTATTGTGCGGTGAATTGCATTGAAAATCCTTATATTGCCAATTACATTAAGACAAGAAAACAAATAGAATACTAACGAAAGGGAAGAGACTTCCCAATATCCTCCTATTATTTGTATTGATGAATCAGGTAACGAGGAGGAGCTTTCTATTCAAACAATCTCATTAATAAGGAGCTCCAAAAAGAGGATTAAACCCACACATGATGTGAAGAAGAAAAATAAAAGACGGAGAAGCAAAGGTAAAAAGGTATCCCTCCCAAATGATGTTGCTTCTATTACTCATTGTGATGATGATAATTGCTATTTATACTATTGGTGCTATCCATACTATTAATGATGACAGTGATTATGCTTATGATATGAAGAGGCCTAAGCTTGGGGATGCTATGTTTGATGAGAATGAAATGTTTTAGAATATATTTGCTGCAATTAATGTTTGTCCCAAGCTTGGGGATGCTATCTTTAATGAAGATGATATTTTTAGCCTCCCAAGTTTTGATGAGCAAATTTATTATGATGATAGCATGCCTCCTATTTATGATGATTATTGTGATGACACTTATGCTATAAAAAGTAGTGATGATTATATTTATAAAACTTGTCATCATTATGATTATCCTTTTTCTGAACATTACTCTTTTAATGTGGAAACAATTTATAGTATTCGAGTTTCTTATGATACTCCCACTATTCCGAATGAGAAGAATTTTGCTTATGTGGAGAGTAGTAAATTTTCTATGCTTTTAGATCATGAAATGAATGCTTCATGTGATGGGTATATTGTTGAATTCATTCATGATGCTACTGAAATTATTATGAGGGAGGAATATATGCTTGTAGGAATTGCAATAATATCAAGTTTCCTCTCTATGTGTTGAAAATCTTGAAGTTATGCTTGTTTTGCCTTCCTATCCTAGTTGATTATTGTTCCCATAAGTTGTTTGCTCGCAAAATCCCTATGCATAGGAAGTGGGTTAGACTTAAGTGTGCTAGTCATATTCTTCATGATGCTCTCTTTATGTTTCAATTCTTATCTTTTATGTGAGCATCGTTGAAATCATCATGCCTAGCTAGGGGCGTTAAACGTTAGCGCTTGTTGGGAGGCAACCCAATTTTATTTTTGTTCCTGTTTAGTAATAAATAATTCATATAGCCTCTGTTTAGATGTGGTTTTATGTTTTAATTAGTGTTTATGCCAAGTAGAACCTTTGGGAAGACTTGGGTGAAGTCTTTGTGATCTTGCTGTAAAAAACAGAAACTTTAGCGCTCACGAGATTAGCTGCCATTTTTTAATGGAGAGTGATTTTAGGTTGATTATTTTTGCAGATGATTATTAGACAAATTACTAAGGTCCACCAATTTATTTAGGAATTTTTGGAGTTCCAGAAGTATATGCTTGATACAAATTACTACAGACTGTTCTGTTTTTGACAGATTCTGTTTTCATTGTGTTGTTTACTTATTTTGATGAATCTATGAGTAGTATCGGAGGGTATGAACCATAGAGAAGTTGAAATACAGTAGATATTACACCAATATGAATTTATAATGAGTTCACAACAGTACCTAAGTGGTGATTTATTTTCTTATACTAACGGAGCTTACGAGTTTTCTGTTAAGTTTTGTGTTGTAAAGTTTTCAAGTTTTGGGTAAAGATTCGATGGACTATGGAATAAGGAGTGGAAAGAGCCTAAGCTTGGGGATGCCCAAGGCACCCCAAGGTAATATTCAAGGACAACCAAGAGCCTAAGCTTGGGGATGCCCCGGATGGCATCCCCTCTTTCGTCTTCGTTCATCGATAACTTTACTTGGAGCTATATTTTTATTCACCACATGATATGTGTTTTGCTTGGAGTGTCATTTTATTTTATTTTGTTTTGCTTGCTGTTTGAATAATATCCCAAGATCTGAAATTCTTAAATGTTAGAGAGTCTTCACATAGTTTCATAATTATTCGACTACTCATTGATCTTCACTTATATCTTTTGGAGTAGTTTGTCATTTGCTCTAGTGCTTCACTTATATCCTTTTAGAGCACGGTGGTGGTTTTATTTTGAAGAAATAGATGAACTCTCATGCTTCACTTATATTATTTTGAGAGTCTTAAACAGCATGGTAATTTGCTTTGGTTAGGAATTTAGTCCTAATATGATGGGCATCCAAGAGGGATATAATAAAAACTTCCATATAGAGTGCATTGAATACTATGAGAAGTTTGATTCCTTATGATTGTTTTGAGATATGAAGATGGTGAGATTAGAGTCATGCTAGTTGAGTAGTTGTGAATTTGAGAGATACTTGTGTTAAAGTTTGTGATTCCCGTAGCATGCACGTATGGTGAACCGTTATGTGATGAAGTCGGAGCATGATTTATTTTTGATTGTCTTCCTTATGAGTGGCGGTCGGGGACGAGCGATGGTCTTTTCCTACCAATATAGACCCCTAGGAGTATGCACGTAGTACTTTCTTTCGATAACTAATAAATTTTTGCAATAAGTATGTGAGTTCTTTATGACTAATGTTGAGTCCATGGATTATACGCACCCTCACCCTTCCACCATTGCTAGCCTCTCTAGTATCGCGCAACTTTCGCCGGTACCATACACCCACCATTACCTTCCTCAAAACAGCCACCATACCTACCTATTATGGCATTTTCATAGCCATTCCGAGATATATTGCCATGCAACTTTCCACCGTTCCGTTTATTATGACACGCTCCATCATTGTCATATTGCTTTGCATGATCATGTAGTTGACAACGTATTTGTGGCAAATCCACCTTCATAATTCTTTCATACATGTCACTCTTGATTCATTGCACATCCCGGTACACCGCCGGAGGCATTCATATAGAGTCATATCTTGTTCTAAGTATCGAGTTGTAATTCATGAGTTGTAAGTAAATAAAAGTGTGATGATCATCATTATTAGAGCATTGTCCCAGTGAGGAAAGGATGATGGAGACTATGATTCCCCCACAAGTCGGGATGAGACTCCTCAACCACCATTCTATTCCACCTATAGTGCTATGTCCATGACTCACGCTCATGTATTGCATGAAGATTGAAATATTTTGAGAACATGAAAAATATGAAACAATTGCTTGGCTTGTCATCGGGGTTGTGCATGATTTAAATATTTTATGTGATGAAGATAGAGCATAGCCAGACTATATGATTTTGTAGGGATAGCTTGCTTTGGCCATGTTATTTTGAGAATACATGATTGCTTTGTTAGTATGCTTGAAGTATTATTGTTTTCATGTCAATATTAAACTTTTGTTTTGAATCTTATGGATCTGAATATTCTTGCCACAACAAAGAAGATTACATCTATACCTACTAATAAAGTAAGGTGCGTTTCGCCAATTTTTTCATCCGTTCACCAGCGAAAAAGACTTTTTACTATCCGAGGTGGTACTAATTATTTGTGCGTCCATGTGCTAGAAAAAGAAATACGGTTTGTCCCGAATTTCGTACATGAGCCGCCCGCTATAGCCCAGTAAAGCCAGCCCACTTATTTCCCTGCCCGCGCAACTTAAGGAAATCCTATTTCCCGCTCCTCGCAATAGATAGTGCGAGATTCACACAGTTAGCCCTGGACTGGGCCAGCCCGTTTCCATTATTTCTTTGTTCAATTTCAGTTTAACATATTGTTCCTTTCTCTTTTTGTTACTCTTTACTTTTTTCCCTTTTTTCCTTCCTAATATTAGTTTTGTTTCTTTTTACATTTTATCATTTAATTTTTGATAGAATCTTTATAATTTAAATTTGTGTTCTAATTTTTTAATGAATGTTCAGAATCCCGAAATTTTATTCCCGTTTTGAAAATGTTCAGATATTGAAAAAAAATCTGGTTCCGAAATTTGCTGAAAGCTGAAAAAATGTTTCTTTTCTACAAAATTGTTCGAGATTTTCAAAAAAAAACTTTTCGGAAGTGGTCCAAATTCGAAAAATGTTCTTATTTAGTGAAGTGTTCACAAATTAAACATAAAAGTATTTTAAATAGCCCCATATTGCTCTTTACATACGGTCGTACCAATTTATAAACGTGTGTGAAACTACATGTAGTAATAAGATCTATGAAGTGTGGACCTATTATGCCCGACGAAGGATGGATGAATTGGCACGTGAACTAGATGAAAAAGGGCACTGCAATTTTTAGTTCAAAAGTAATGTTCCCATATTTTTTGAAAAAAAATGTATTTTCCAAAATTGTTCAAGGTTCTTAAAAAATTGCATTTGAAAAAATGCTCCAAATTTCAAAAATATTCTTGTTTAGAGGAATGTCCACAAGTTTAAATAATGTTCACGTTTAGAATGTGCACATTTTGTAAAATTGTTTTGAATGGTAAACATGTTCCCGTTTTTTGAAAATTGTTCACAAATTCAAAAAAAGCTCGTGCTCTTCATGTTTTTGAAAAATGTTTGTAAATTTTCGAAAATGTTCGCATTTCAAATTTTTTTTCTGTATTTCTGAAAATGTATGAAACTTCCAAAACCAAATCGTAGTTTTGAAAATTGTTCGGGATTTCAAAAATGGTTCTTGTTTTCAGGAATATTTGGCAATTTATAATAATATTTATTTTAAAAAATTTGAATAAAACAAAAGTAATCATAGAATGGTTCGTATCTGACGCTGTGGTATGTTCTTAAATATCTACGTTGGCTATTGGTTAGCAGGACATGTTTATTCGAGTGAACGGCAACACTGTGTCAGGTGTTTGAGATCGTGAGTGCGATCGTTCAACTCATCTTTCTTTCTGAAATTTTACGCACGCCTTGCAAACACATGTCAATTCGGTGTCTAAGAATTTCACACCCCACGAAATTTAGCCAGTCCAACTACCTAGGAAATAAGGAAAATAAAATATGTTCGATAGTCCCATATAGCTCATTTATGTACAGCTGTAACGACTTATATACGTGTGCGAAACTATATGTAGTAAACTGAATGAAGGATGGATGAATTAACTTGGATGAAGGACGGATGAATTAAGTCGAATGAAGGATGGAAGGGTTAGTACCCGAGCTTTCTAAAAAGGGAATTAAATCCAGTACGTGAGCTAGATGGATGGATTGCTAGCTGAACTATCTACAAAAGGGCCCTAAATTTTTCAAGGATTCCTACTCGAGGCAAAGAGAAGAGAAGACCCGACTACATGAGCTAGATGCATGAAAAAGAAAAGATCCAGATGACCTCCCACATTATGCAATTTCAACCTTAAATCCCCTCGACTAAGAAACGCAAAAATAGCTGAGTACAATTAACCCCGGTTGTACATACCGATGGCTGGTACATGGAAAAGTGAGGACCCGCCTCATTTCCATATTATTGAACTTCATGCTATAAAATCCTCTCGAATGAATGAAATAATAGATTGAATAATTCACGGACCTTTTCTGGCATGCGATGACCTAATAAAACCCTTAAATGCACTTGATCAATGAATGAAAAAATAGTGATGAGGACATAGACCTAGGGTAGAGTAATAGGCCTGACCTATAGGTCCTACCTAAGGTCCTTGTCTTAGAAGCAAAGAAGTTCAAGAGTAAATAGGGAGGGCCCAACAAAGGTGTCGAGTGCAATCCATTTGACCTACCATTCACTCGGAGACCCCTCCTTCTTTGGATCACTCGACCACTCAACCATTCGACCATGCAAAAGACCACTCGACGTACGGAAGACCTAAAGCCATTCTGCGCAGCAACGGTTGGCATTTACTCATAGACTTAATGATCATTTATAACACTTTATTACGGACGTTACCTGTAACGCTCCTTCTTCATGTACATTGAACTCTTGGTAACGGAGGATGGCTGAGGTCCTGGCGCACTCTATATAAGCCACCCTCCTCCTCTGGCACAAGGGTTCGCACCCCCTGTAACACACACACACACACATAATCCAGTCAACCGCCTCCGGGCTCCGACACGTAGGGCTGTTACTTCTTCTGAGAAGGGCCTGAACTCGTAAAACTCGTGTGTACAACTTCGCCATAGCTAGGATCTTGCCTCTTCATACCTACCCCCCATTCTACTGTCAGTCTTAGATCCACGACAAATAGCGGATTGATTACTTCACACGCGGAGAAACCCAGAACCAAAATGTTCTTTCTTGACGTGCAAACATGGTTTTTCTCGCACATATAATTCTCACTCCATTAAGTGCATCTATCTATAGATAAAAGCATTTTCGATGGTGAACGGATGAAAAAATTGGAGAAACACACCTTTCTTTATTAGTAGGGGTATTAGATATAGATATAGATATCCGAGGTGGTTCTAAATTTTTGTGGTCCATCTGCTAGAAAAAAAAAGTTTCATCCAAAATTTTGTACATGGGCCGCACGTGCTAAGGCTCGGAGAAGCCACCCATTTTTATCCTGGCCACGCAGCTGGGAAACCTAATTTATCGGCACGGGCGGCATATAGTTGGAGCTTCACAATGGTCGTCCAAAGATGGGCCCACCATTTTGATTTTTACCGTGTTCTTTTTCAACTTTTCTTTTTTACTTTTTTCCTTCCAAGTTATTTTTTCCTTTTCCCAATTTTTTTTGGAATTTCGTTTTTTGTACAAATTTTCGTTAAATCTTCGGAATTTCAAAATTAGTTCCCATTTTCAGAAATATTTGGAACTTCTTATATTTACTAATTAGAAGCACCATACGAGCGTCCACGTTAATCCTCAAAGACTAATTTAATATAACCATTAGGTCTTAATTGTGCGTCTAGGATTAAATGAGATACAGGAACTCCACCAGATCATCTTTAGATGTTTGTACATTTAAAAAGATATCCAATGGGCCCAAGAGTCCAATGTGTTACACCAAAAAAGAAATGTCCAGGCTGTAAAAAGAGAACAAGGAAAAAAACATGCATTCCCTAAAAAAACGAAACATATAAACTAATACCACCTTATATTTTTTTGAATTGTTTGGATTGCTTACCACCTAATAAACTATTGTTTTTCTTTCCGGCAGCGTACTAGCAAAGTTACCCATGCATGCATTTATTACATTCCAAGACTTCGTATGTATCACGGATCAACGTCATGGACCAACGTTGTTCACTTTGCTAAAAATGTGCGTCCAGCATATATTCAGGTACGTGAACTATTTTTTATAAACCAGAAATCAGTATGCACACAAGTTAAAGAGATATACAAATGTACAAACAAAACCAATCCCATCTCCAAATCACCCACATGTATATACTTTCAAATTCGTTTGGGAGACACACATAGTTTTCTAAAAGTAAAGAAACACTGTCGATTTGTTCTGAAATTTATGTCGCGAAAATATATTAATAAGCAAATCCAAGATTGTAAAAAAAATTCAATATTCCTAAAATTTTCAGGCGCATTAGGAAACCAATAATTTTTCCGAAAGTGCGGGGCATGCCGTTTTGAAGGAATAAGACCACAATAATGTAAGCCTATTTAATTAATAAAACTACCAAAAAATTAATAGTAGCCAAAATGAATAGAAGAAATGCACATGGTTCTCTGCCAAATAAAGCTATATATCATTGGCTAGGCCATATCTAGGCGCGGATCTCACCGGCATGTGGAACTGACAAGCACTTGGCTGGTAGGGGCATCAATGTGTTACATATCGATGTATGTACCAACGACTGGATGAAGCGTGATAGGCATACACTATCATTGAATAACGGTTGTTGCACCATGTTTTAATGGAATAATTTACCCACATGCACGCATAAGGAAGCATGGAGTGTTCATGCCAATAGTAACCGGTAAATAGATCATAGATTATATATGTATAATAATGTTAAAAGGAACACATCTTCATAAGTACTTAGTCATTGCAAAAATTAGGAGCCGTAAAATATATATATATTGGTGTGACCAATTTTGGTTGTGGCACAAAGCTGACAATAGATATTAAAATAGAAAAATGTTAATATAGATATTTTGTATTTCTAATTTCTACAAGATTTAAAAAATTATACTTACAAAAACCCTTTATGTACTATATTATATTCTCTAAAAAATCCTAGCCGTGTTGTAGCACGGGCTGGTGACTAGTTGATAAATATGTTAGGTAGCATTCCACATCAAAAAATTCTGTTTTTATCATTTACCTACTTGAGGACGAGCAGGAATTAAGCTTGGGGATGCTTGATACGTCTCCAACGTATCTATAATTTTTGATTGTTCCATGCTATTATATTATCCATCTAGGATGTTTTATATGCTATTTTATATGATTTTTGGGACTAACCAATTAACCTAGAGCCCAGTGCCAGTTTCTGTTTTTTCCTTGTTTTTGAGTATCACGGAAAAGGAAAACCAAACAGAGTCCAATTGACCTGAAATTTCACGGAGATCGTTTTTGGACCAGAAGAAACCCACTGAGCACCGGAGATGGGCCAGAAGAGTCCCGAGGCACCCACGAGGGTGGGGGCACGCCCTACCCCCTGGGTGCGCCCCCTACCTCGTGGCCGCCTCGGAGACCCCCCTGACTTGTTCCCGACGCCAAAACCTCTTATATATACAGAAACCCCCAGAACATAATCTAGATCGGGAGTTCCACTGCCGCAAGCCTCTGTAGCCACCGGAAACCAATCTACACCCGTTCCGGCACCCTGCTGGAGGGGGGAATCCCTCTCCGATGGCCATCTTCATCATCCCGGCGCTCTCCATGACGAGGAGGGAGTAGTTCACCCTCGGGGCTGAGGGTATGTACCAGTAGCTATGTGTGATCTCTCTCTCTCTCTCTCTCTCTCTCTCTCTCTCTCGTGTTCTTGATGTGGCACGATCTTGATGTATCACGAGCTTTGCTATTATAGTTGGATCTTATGATGTTTCTCCCCCTCTACTCTCTTGTAATGGATTGAGTTTTCTCTTTGAAGTTATCTTATCGGATTGAGTCTTTAAGGATTTGAGAACACTTGATGTATGTCTTGGATGTGCTTATCTGTGGTGACAATGGGATATTCACGTGATCTACTTGATGTATGTTTTGGTGATCAACTCGCGGGTTCCGTGACCTCGTGAACCTATGCATAGGGGTTGGCACACGTTTTCGTCTTGACTCTCTGGTAGAAGCTTTGGGGCACTCTTTGAAGTACTTTGTGTTGGTTTGAATAGATGAATCTGAGATTGTGTGATGCCTATCGTATAATCATACCCATGGATACTTGAGGTGACATTGGAGTATCTAGGTGACATTAGGGTTTTGGTTGATTTGTGTATTAAGGTGTTATTCTAGTACGAACTCTATGATAGATTGAACGGAAAGAATAGCTTCGTGTTATCTTACTACAGACTCTTGAATAGATCGATCAGAAAGGATAACTTTGAGGTGGTTTCGTACCCTACCATAATCTCTTCATTTGTTCTCCACTATTAGTGACTTTGAAGTGACTCTTTGTTGCATGTTGAGGGATAGTTATATGATCCAATTATGTTATTATTGTTGAGAGAACTTGCACTAGTGAAAGTATGAACCCTAGGCCTTGTTTCCTACCATTGCAATACCGTTTGTGCTCACTTTTATTATTAGCTACCTTGCTGTTTTTATAATTTCAGATTACAAAAACCTACATCTACCATTCAGATTGCAGAACAGGATTACCATACCACTCTGGTGCGGAACGTGCTTTGGTTGACCTACAAGGTTCGGTAGTAACTTGGTCTGAAGTTTCATGATCATTATCATTAGCTTCCTCTCTAGTTGGTGTAGGCATCACGGGAACGATTTTCTGTGATGAGCTACTTTCCAATTCGAGAGAAGGTACAGTTAACTCATAAAGTTCTACTTTCCTCCCACTCACTTCTTTCGAGAGAAACTCCTTCTCTAGAAAGTTTCCATTCTTGGCAACAAAGATCTTGCCTTCGGATCTGTGGTAGAAGGTGTACCCAATTGTTTCTTTAGGGAATCCTATGAAGACGCACTTCTCCGATTTGGGTTCGGGCTTATCAGGCTAAAGCCTTTTGACATAAGTGTCGCAACCCCAAACTTTAAGAAACGATAGCTTAGGTTTCTTGCCAAACCATAGTTCATATGGTGTCGTCTCAACGGATTTAGACGGTGCCCTATTTAACGTGAATGCAGCTGTCTCTAATGCATAACCCCAAAATGATAGCGGTAAATCGGTAAGAGACATCATAGATTGCACCATATATATCTAATAAAGTACGCTTACAACATTCGGACACACCATTACGTTGTGGTGTTCCAGGTGGCATGAGTTGTGAAACTATTCCACATTGTTTTAAATAAAGGTCAAACTCGTAACTCAAATATTCCCCTCCGTGATTAGATCGTAGAAACTTTATTTTCTTGTTACGATGATTCTCCACTTCACTCTGAAATTCTTTGAGCTTTTCAAATGTTTCAGACTTGTGTTTCATTAAGTAGATATACCCATATCTGCTTAAATCATCTCTGAAGGTCAAAAAATAACGATACCCGCCGCGAGCCTCAACACTCATTGGACCGCATACATCGGTATGTATTATTTCCAATAAGTTATTAGCTTGCTCCATTGTTCTGGAGAACGGAGTTTTAGTCATCTTGCCCATGAGGCATGGTTCGCAAGTATCAAATGATTCATAATCAAGTGATTCCAAAAGCCCATCTGCATGGAGTTTCTTCATGCACTTTCCACCAATATGACCTAAACGGCAGTGCCACAAATATGTTGCACTATCACTATCAACTTTACATCTTTTGGCATCAATATTATGAATATGTGTATCACCACAATCGAGATTTAACAAAAATAGACCACTGTTCAAGGGTGCATGACCATAAAAGATATTACTCATATAAATAGAACAACCATTATTCTCTGATTTAAATGAATAACCATCTCGCACTAAACAAGATCCAGATATAATGTTCATGCTCAACGCTGGCACCAAATAACAATTATTCGGGTCTAAAACTAATCCCGAAGGTAGATGTAGAGGTAGGGTGCCGATGGCGATCACATCGACCTTGGAACCATTCCTGACGCGCATCGTCACCTCGTCCTTAGCCAATCTTCGTTTAATCCGTCAAGCCCCTGTTTCGAGTTACAAATATGAGCAACCGAACCAGTATCAAATACCCAGGCGCTACTACGAGCATTAGTAAGGTACACATCAATAACATGTATATCAAATATACCTTTGTTCACTTTGCCATCCTTCTTATTCGCCAAATCTTGGGGCAGTTTCACTTCCAGTGACCAGTCCCTTTGCAGTAGAAGCACTCAGTTTCAGGTTGGGTCCAGATTTGGGCTTCTTCCCGGGAGTGGCAACTTGCTTGCCATTTTTCTTGAAGTTCCCCTTCTTTCCCTTGCCCTTTTTCTTGAAACTAGTGGTCTTGTTAACCATCAACACTTGATGCACTACTGCAGGTTGCTGCTAACGCGACACTACGATCAGAGACCCTTCGACGAAACTGTGTGCGATGCAATAATCGCAAACGGTGGTGTAAAAGAACCGTCAAAAAAGGTGCAAAACGTTTGCAATGCCAGATGCATCAAACACGGTTCTGATTTTAATCGTGTGTGCGATGCAGGGCATATGGTTGAGTTCAATGAACTGTTTGCGATGAGGCGGAACAAAAGAAATGGGCAGCCAGATGAAGGCGTGTGCGATATACAACATACAGTTCACTCGGATGAACTGTTTGTGATGAGGAGGAACAATAGAAACAGGTAGCTAGATAAAGGTGTGTGCGATTGAGGGCATACGCTTCGGAAGGATTAACTGTTTGCGATTAGGCAACATAACAGAAACGGGTCAGCCAGATCAAAGTGTCTGTGATTGGTGGCATAGACTTCACACGGATGAACTATTTGCGATTAGCCACAACAAACAGAAACAGTTAGATAGATCACCGTGTGTGTGCTAGACGGGCACACACATTCTAATTAAAATAAGTGTGCGCGATGGTAATAAAGAGCGCACACGGTTGTTGGAACAAGACGTGTGGTGACATTGCCTATTGCGCTACACCCTATGGTGCAAACACCACGTACGCGGCCGAGAAGGCGTGCCCACGTTACCCCTTCCGGGAATAGTGTCGCACTTATAACCGTCAATAAATTTTGAGCCTACGTCCCGCCACATTCCAAATTACTGCCACGTTATATTTAATTGCAAACCTGTTCACACCGATCAAAACCTAAACGGTTTCACACTTAGGAGCGTATTAGTACTCGTTTATAAATACTACTACTCCAAGATGACTGCACATTCCTCCTCAACTCCTCATCCACAAAAACAAACAAGTCATTCATCATCGTTCCCTTGCGTCTGCCATGGCCAGGGTGAGTTCTAGGTCGAGAGATTGCCACCAGGGAGATGCGAGCATGGAAGTGGAAGCACGAGAGATGTCCCGCCTCACCGCGAAAGCAGCCGACATGTCTCGCTGCGCAGTCGTAGCAGCACAGAGGTCCCGCCGCGCCGCCGTAGCAGCACGGAGGTCCCGCCGTGCCGTCAATGCAGCAGACTGGTCCGGCCGCGCCGCGGAAGCAGAAGAGATGTCCCGCCGCGCCGCGAATGTAGCAAAGATGTCCTCCCGCGCCGCGACGGCCTGGGAAAATGTCTCGCGGGCAGGCGAGGACTCTTACAGGCACATGTATGCGATCGTCCATAGCCAGATGGATCAGATCTCCGGCTGGGCGAGGTTGCAGGACGACATGAAAGCCTCTTTTGAACATGCTACCAGCGTCATCCGACAACTAAATGAGAGCAATGCGAAGCTCCTGGCCGAGCGCGACCTACTAAGGGCGAAGATCGTCGAAAGTGCGGAGCAGCAGGAGGAGACCACTGCCTTGTTGAAGAGGACCGACATCATCGGTGAGAAACTGATGGACGAGAATGCCATGTTGCGCATCGAGCGTAGAAGGTTGGTGGAGAAATCTGTGGATGCTCTCAAGCAGCATCTTGAGGACAAGAAAGATCTCATCGCCGCTCGCCGCGGAGACTAGTTCCCGCGGCCTGCAGCAACGCATCAAGAAAGTAGAGATCAACGAGCCAGATCGTTCTCTTCCTTCTTCTTTTGCCCTTGTGTATTTCAGGCGTTGTCGCATGTGGCTTTTTTTAATTATGTTCCTAAATATGTAAGACAATTATTATCCACTGTTATCGTCCTTATATTCATCATGCTTGCTATAAGTCGCAGTTGATGCTATATAGGTCCGTTGGATCTTACATCAAGATCCGTGCAAAACTTTCTTTTCAGATTTTCATTTTTCTCTCTTAAATCTCAGTCCAGTGAGACATATAGCCAAGCCGTAGAACATGGGCTCTGGCGCCATTAATGGAGATGTTGGGAGGGAGGTGCGCGGCGGGTAGAGGTCAAAGGGCTCTTCTCCCGATGAGCACGCGCAGGGGTCTGATCGCACGCCTCCCGTACTCAAATAGCTACCCCACACGACACCTCCTAGCCAATAAAAAAGGGGACGCGTGGCGTTACGTAATTGGTAAGTAGAACGCCCACGTTTTCAATAATACTTATGTTTCCGATTTGTAACGTGACAACACTTGTTCCAAAATGACTTTGTTGATTGTTAATGCGTGCGCCTTCGCAAATCGGACATAAAAATTACGACATCATGTTGGTGCCATGTCATGACATCATGCCAAGTTTCCTGATTTTTGGGGGTGTTTTGGATTTACAGGAATTAAAAAACCAAGTTCTCAATCTTTCTGGCTGAGCCACGACGCCCAGATGTTTAAATTTCATTCTCATTTCTTGCATTGGGACCTAGAAATTCACCCAAGGACACACATGTGATTTTTCAACCAACTTTGGTGCACTGGAGCATGTGCTTGTAGTTCAAATCTGAATTATGCACATTAAATGCCCAGAAATTCAACTAATGTATAAAAAAGGCCAAACAAACCTGGAATAATTCCAAAATTTAGCACGATACTTCTATTTGGTCTAATCTGCATGTGTAAAATAATTAAGGCGGGAGAAGGCAGTGTACGTATGTCATTTCGCACACGGAGATGACATGTTCCCTCTCGGAACCACGGGCCTTCTTGAGAGAAGCTCCGGTTTGCAAGAAGGTTACACCAAATCTTGTCCCAATTCGGCCAAAAAAATTACCGCAACATGTTGGTGCCATGTCATGACACCATGCCAAGTTTCATGATTTTCAGGCGTGTTTTGGATTTACAGGAATTAAAAAACCAGGTTTCTCAATCTTTTCGACCGAGCCACGACGCTCAGATGTTTGAATTTCATTCCCATTTCTTGCATGTAACCTAGAAATTCACCCAAGGACACACATGTGATTTTTCAACCAACTTTAGTGCACTGGAGCATGTGCTTGTAGTTCAAATTTGAATTATGCACATTAAATGCCTAGAAACTCAATTAATATATAAAAAAGGCCAAACGAACCAGGAATAATTCCAAAATTTACCATGATACTTCCATTTGGTCTAATCTGCCTGTGTAAAAAAATTAAGGCAGGAGAAGGCAGTGTACGTATGTCGTTTTCACACACGGAGGTGACACGTTCCCTCTCGGAACCACGAGCCTTCTTGAGAGAAGCTCCGGTTTGCAAGAAGCTTACACCAAAGCTTGTCCCAATTCGGCCAAAAAAATTACCGCAGCATGTTGGTGCCATGTCATGACACCATGCCAAGTTTCATGATTTTCAGGCGTGTTTTGGATTTACACGAATTAAAAAACCAAGTTTCTTAATCTTTCCGGCCGAGCCACGATGCCCAGATGTTTAAATTCATTCTCATTTCTTGCATGGAACCTAGAAATTCACCCAAGGACATAGATGTGATTTTTCAACCAACTTTGGTGCACTGGAGCATGTGCTTGTAGTTCAAATTTGAATTATGCACATTAAATGCCTAGAAACTCAATTAATGTATAGAAAAGGCCAAACGAACCCAGAATAATTCCAAAATTTAGCATGATACTTCTAATTGGTCTAATCTGTCTGTGTAAAAAAATTAAGGCGGGAGAAGGTAGTGTACGTATGTTGTTTCACACACGGAGGTGATACGTTCCCTCTCGGAACCACGAGCGTTCTTGAGGGAAGCTCCGGTTTGCAAGAAGCTTACACCAAAGCTTGTCCCAATTCGGCCAAAAAATTTACCGTAGCATGTTGGTGCCATGTCATGAAACCATGCCAAGTTTCATGATTTTCAGGCGTGTTTTGGATTTACAGGAATTAAAAAACCAAGTTTCTCAATTTTTTCGGCCGAGCCACGACGCCCAGATGTTTGAATTTCATTCCCATTTCTTGCATGGGACCTAGAAATTCACCCAAGGACACACATGTGATTTTTCAACCAACTTTGCTGCACTGGAGCATGTGCTTGTACTTCAAATTTGAATTATGCACATTAAATGCCCAGAAACTCAATTAATGTATAAAAAGGCCAAACGAACCTGGAATAATTCCAAAATTTAGCACGATACTTCTATTTGGTCTAATTTGCCTGTGTAAAAAAATTAAGGCGGGAGAAGGCAGTGTACGTATGTCGTTTCACACACGAAGGTGACATGTTCCCGCTCGGAACCACGAGCCTTCTTGAGAGAAGCTCCGGTTTGCAAGAAGCTTACACCAAAGCTTGTCCCAATTCGGCCGAAAAATTTACCGCAACATGTTGGTGCCATGTCATGACACCGTGCCAAGATTCATGATTTTCAGGCGTGTTTGGATTTACAGGAATTAAAAAACCTAAGTTTCTCAATCTTTCCGGTCGAGCCACGATGCCCAGATGTTTGAATTTTATTCCCATTTCTTGCATGGGACCTAGAAATTCACCCAAGGACACATGTGATTTTTCAACCAACTTTGGTACACTGGAGCATGTGCTTGTAGTTCAAATTTGAATTATGCACATTAAATTCCCAGAAACTCAATTAATGTATAAAAAACGCCAAACGAACCCGAATAATTCCAAAATTTAGCATGATGCTTCTATTTGGTCTAATCTGCCTGTGTAAAAAAATTAAGGGAGGAGAAGGCGGTGTATGTATGTCGTTTCGCACACGGAGGTGACACGTTCCCTCTCGGAACCACAAGCCTTCTTGAGGGAAGCTCCGAAACTATAGGATGGTACTTACTCTTTTACCTTGTTTTTACTCCTTGCGCCATTTCAAAATTTATAACAGCGATTTATGCATATCTTTGTTTTCGGTACTTTTCAAAGCAGTTCACCGATGATTACCTCTCAAACCACCTTCATGGTCAAGAGGCAAGGAAGGTATTCATTCAACACCCACGGTACAATATTGAAGTCTTGCTGAATAGGACGAAGGTTGGGCGGGCAATTATCCATAGCCACTGGCCTAAAGTTGCAAGGACATTCAACATCACTGAAGGCTCAATATTTGCCTTCCGCTTCTACAGTTTCCCAGATGAGATTCATCTGTCTATTTACCATGTATGATGCTACTTTCCAAAGGTTTTTGATGTTGCATGTGAAACTTTGTGCTGTTGTGTAATGGCGTAACTGAGTGCCGAAGGTATCTGATGTAATTCGATTATGAAATCCTGGTTGCTGTTATACGGATATGAAATATCTCGTGTGTTTTATAAGAAATATCAATTTGATTAGTACATGGATTATCAATAATAGGCTAATTACCCTGCTCATTGGGGTTTTCTATTGCAGACGTTTACTCAGACAACACCATGGGCGATGAACTCAAACAACCCGCACGGTTTCTAGAAAGTAGGCGTGTTCGATCAACTAACAATCACACACGGCTTCGGATAGAGAACTGTTCGCATTAGGCCACCTTGCACAAACGTTTCCACACAAAAAACTATGTGTAATATACATACGAATGGAAATGATTTTCTGGGATTCACCGTGTGGGAGGTACATACGAACGGAAACAATTGGGTTTCGATGCCCCGCCAGATCGCACACGAGCTCATTTTGCCCCGGCCAGTGAGCCAGGAGGGCCTATCCCCGACGGTTTCTGGGTCGTGTGGGAAGGACCCCCCCTATCGCCCACACTCACTTGGCGACGGTTCCAAATGCCGTCGCGGAAAGGGGTTAAAAACCGTTTGTATAGCACGTCGTTGTACCAGTGATGCTCCTTCTTGATTTCTAGTTCCGCAGCTTTGAGCATAGCGAAGAGCTTTGTCTTATCCATTCCTTGCATATTATAGTTCATCACAAAGCCTTTGTAGCTTGGTGGCAGTGATTGAAGAACTCTGTCAATAACACTATCATCTGGAAGATTAACTCCTAGCTGAGTCAAGTGATTATGATACCCAGACATTTTGAGTATGTGTTCACTGACAAAACTGTTCTCCTCCATCTTGTATCTATAGAACTTGTTGGAGACTTCATATATCTCAACTCAGGCATTTGCTTGAAATATTAACTTCAACTCTTGGAACATCTCATATGCTACATGATGTTCAAAACGTCTTTGAAGTCCCGATTCTAAGCCGTAAAGCCTGGCACACTGAACTATCGAGTAGTCATGAGATCGACCTTGCCAGACGTTCAAAACATCAGCATCTGCTCCTGCAGTAAGCCTTTCACCTAGCGGTGCATCAAGGACATAATTCTTCTATGCAACAATGAGGATAATCCTCAAGTTACGGACCCAGTCCGTGTAGTTGCTACCATCATCTTTCAACTTAGCTTTCTCTAGGAACGCATTAAAATTCAGGGGAACGGTAGCACGGGCCATTGATCTACAACATAGATATGCAAATACTATCAGGACTAAGTTCATGATAAATTAAGTTCAATTAATCAAATTACTTAATAACTCCCACTTAGATAGACATCCCTCAAGTCATCTAAATGATATGTGATCCAAATAAACTAATCCATGTCCGATCATCACGTGAGATGGGGTAGTCATCAATGGTGAACATCTCTATGTTGATCATATCTACTATATGATTCACGTTCGACCTTTTGGTCTCCAGTGTTCCAAGGCCATGTTTGTACATGCTAGGCTCATCAAGTTTACCCCAAGTATTCTGCATGTGCAAAACTGTCTTGCACCCGTTGTATCTGAACGTAGAGTCTATCACACCCGATCATCACGTGGTGTCTCAACAGGATGAACTGTAGCAACGGTGCATACTCAGGGAGAACACTTTTACCTTGAAATTTGGTGAAGGGATCATCTTATAATGCTACTGCTGTTCTAAGCAAAATAAGATGCATAAAGGATAAACATCACATGCAATCAAAATACGTGACATGATATGGCCATCATCATCTTGTGCTTTTGATCTCCATCTCCAAAGCATCGTCATGATCTCCATCGTCACCGGCTCGACACCTTGATCTCCATCATAGCATCGTGGTTGTCTCGCCAACTATTGCTTTTACAACTATCGCTAACGCATACTGATAAAGTAAAGCAATTACATGGCGTTTGCATTTCATACAATAAAGAGACAACCATAGGGCTCCTACCGGTTGTCAGATATATTACAAAACATGATCATCTCATACAATAACGTTTATCACATCATGTCTTGACCATATCACATCACAACATGCCCTGCAAAAACAAGTTAGACGTCCTCTACTTTGTTGTTGCAAGTTTTACGTGGCTGCTACGGGCTTCTAGCAAGAACCGTTCTTACGTACGCGTAAAACCACAACGGTGTTTTGTCAAGTTTGCTGTTTTAACCTTCTTCAAGGAACGGCCGGAGTCAAATTCGATTCAACTAAAGTAGGAGAAACAGACACCTGCCAGCCACCTTTATGCAAAACTAGTTGCATGTTACTTGGTGGAACCGGTCTCATGTGCGTGGACATGTAAGGTTGGTCCGGGCCGCTTCATCCCACAATACCGCCGAATCAAAATAAGATGTTGGTGGTAAGCAGTATGACTATCACCGCCCACAACTCTTTGTGTTCTACTCGTGCATATCATCTACGCATAGACCTGGCTCATGATGCCACTATTGGGAATCGTTACATGGAAAAACATAAAAATATCTATGCACACGCAATGATCTATCCATGGAGATGCATAGCAACGAGGGGAAGAGTATGTCTACGTACCCTCGTAGACCATAAGCAGAAGCGTTTCTCAACGCGGTTGATGTAGTCGAACTTCCTCGCGCTTCAACCGATCAAGTACCGAACGCATGGCACCTCCGCGTTCTGCACACATTCAGCTCAGTGACGTCCCTCGCCTTCTTGATCCAGCAAGACGTCGAGGTACTAGATGAGTTTCATCAGCATGACAGAGTGGTGATGGTGATGGTGAAGTGATCCTCGCAGGGCTTCGCCTAAGCACTACGAAAATATGACCGGGGGTGTAAACGGTGGAGGGGAGCGCCACACACGGCTAAACAATTGTCTAGGGTGTGCTAGCCCCCCCCCACATATATATAGCTGGGAGGGGGAGGGGAGAGACCAGGAGGCACCCCAAGTAGGACCGAATCCTACTTGTGCTCCTCCCAAGCCGCGCGCCCCCCTGCCATATATATCGGAGGGGGAAGGAAACAGAGGGGGAGAGGGAAGGAAGGGGGAATGGGGAATCTTATTCCTCTCTTTCCTTTCCCTTCCCCTTCCCCTCTTTCCTTCTCCTCCTTGGTCGGACAATATGGGGGGCGCACCAGCCCCTTGTGGCTGGTGCGTTTCCCCTCTTGGCCCATAAGGCCCATATCTTTTGTTGGGGGTGTCCGGAACCCCTTCCGGTGACCCGATAAGTACCCGGTACCCCCCGAAACACTTCGGGTGTCCGAATACTATCGTCCTATATATCAATCTTTACCTCTCGACCATTTCGAGACTCCTAGTCATGTCCGTGATCTCATCCGGGACTCCGAACAACATTCGGTCACCAAATCACATAACTCATATAATACTATATCATCATCGAACGTTAAGCGTGCGGACCCTACGGGTTTGAGAACTATGTAGACATGACCGAGACACCTCTTCGGTCAATAACCAATAGCGGAACCGGGATGCCCATATTGGCTCCTACATATTCTACGAAGATCTTTATCGGTCGAACAGTTATGACAACACACGTAATTCCCTTTGTCCATCGGTATGTTATTTGCCCGAGATTCGATCGTCGGTATCTTCGCACCTAGTTCAATCTCGATACCGGCAAGTCTCTTTACTTGTTCTGTAATACATCACCTCGTGACTAATTCCTTAGTCGTTTGCTTGCAAGCTTATGATGTGTATTACCAAGAGGGCCTAGAGATACCTCTCCGATACTCAAAGTGACAAATCAGAATCTCGATCTATGCAAACTCAACAAACACCTTCGGAGATACCTGTAGAGCATCTTTATAATCACCCAGTTACGTTGTGACGCTTGATAGGACACAAGGCATTCCTCCGGTATCTGGGAGTTGCATAATCTAATGGTCGAAGGAATATGTATTTGACATGAAGAAAGCAATAGCAATAAAACTGAACGATCATTATGCTAAGCTAACGGATGGGTCTTGTCCATCACATCATTCTCCTAATGATGTGATCCCGTTATTAAATGACAACTCATGTCCATGGTTAGGAAACCTTAACCATCTTTAGTCAACGAGCTAGTCTAGTAGAGGCTCACTAGGGACACGACGTTTGTTTATGTATTCACACATGCATGTATTAAGGTTTCCGATCCATACAATTCTAGCATGAATAATACACCTTTATCATAAATAAGGAAATATAAAATAACAACTTTATTATTGCCTCTAGGGCATATTTCCTTCACTAGATGCATGCTGGATAGCGGTCGATGAGTGGAGTAATAGTAGTAGATGTAGGCAGGAGTCGGTCTACTTGTCTCGGACATAATGCCTATATACATGATCATTGCCTTGAATATCGTCATAACTATGCACTTTTCTATCAATTTCCCAACGGTAACTTGTTTACCCACAGTATGCTTTTTGTTCGAGAGATAAGCCTCTAGTGAAAACTATGACTCCCCGGTCTACTTTTATCATATATAAAATCCAAAAATACCTTACTGCAATTTATTTATCGTATTTTATTTTATGTTTTATTTATCTATCTATCAGTAACATATTTGATCCTTACAAATAACCATGAAGGGGATTGACAACTACTTGATCGCGTTGGGTGCAAATATTTCTTATTTTGTGTGTAGGTGTTGTTAACGAGGTTTCACGTCGTTCTTCTACCGAATTGATAACCTTGGTTCGTAACTGAGGGAAATACTTATCTCTACTATACTGCATCATTCTCTCATCTTCGAGAAAATCCCAATGCAGCTTACAAATAGAAATAATGTATAATCGGAGAAAAAAGAAGACTAGTATGCTTTTTATATTTTTTTTGTATCGGCCATTCTATGTCGAGTTGTCTATCCATTATACTAGCATTTGTTTTCCTCGATATTAATCAGATTTAATACGCATTTTGAGTGTCTTTATTAAAGAAAAATCATGTTATGTGAGGCCATTTAGAATGCCGACGCTTACACCAGGCGTTAGCATTAATTCCTAGGCCCCCTAAAAAAGGAATAATTCCTAGGCCGTTAGTTATGGTTCGAGTTTGAATCGAGTAAATTGGCTAGCATCGATTCTAAAACGAGAAGGGAAGGGGCCCGATTTCCCCTATCTATTTGTTATCTGCGTGTAAGGGTTCTCGACGTTGATCCACAACATGGAAAGGAGTGAGAACTTGAGTGGAGTACGTGTGTCCCCTGGTGCATTGCTAATGTTCCATTTGTTTTTATGATGTTGAAGAGTAAGCGTTCAAGGATATTTTTGTGCTATATGAAAAATGCTCTGGGTAGAGTAATTACAACCACAAGTGGCAAACCGAGGGCTCTAAATGCCCATGGACGCGTCCAAACGCATCCACAAACAGTGACCGGACAACACATAAAATTTGTTCTTCACAATTGGATCATCAAACCGAAACCTCAAGTCCGTATTGTTCTCATGTAACGTACCTACATAACTAAACAGTAAACACATGTCGTCGGACTATCAAAAATACGCAGCCTACCCTGTCAGGCTGCCCAAATTTCTTTTTTGCGAAAATATGCTACAAGGGCAGCCGTTGGTGGGTGTTTTTTTTGGTTCAAACCCGTATAAAACGGCTAGGCCCTAAAATAGGGCTGCCGTTGAAGATACTCTAACAAGACGTCATCTGTAAGACTTGTACATCAGATGTAAGTTTATTTTGTACTGATAAGTTTCAAACACTTTTGAGGAACAAACTGTTGTTTATCAGTTTCACGGCTATGCAATTGGGAGCGATGCTCCTACATTTGAAGAAAACAATTGTCTGGTACTACCACAAATAGTAAACATAGCCGAGCTACACTCATCGGCATGCTCCAGGATCATATGCAAAATTTTCTCGGACATCCATCGCTCATGCACAGATATACAGTACAAAACATGCTACATCACGAGAAAAACCAGCCTCTTCTCGTTGCGCCGCTGCTTCAAAACCCCTCCCCCCCAGAAGATGTCCTGCGACCCGAACTGCAAGTCCTGCTATAAACACACACGAGACAAGGAGATGAGTCATGAGAATTGAGAAATATGCACCGGAAAACGCGGCGGTACTCGGCGCACTTACGGGGAAGATATCCGGAGGCGTTCCGAGGTCAGGGAACCCCTGGAGCGCCTCCGCGTCAAGAGGCAGGGCTTGCCCCTCAGGGTCAGGGTAGGCAGCGTCCAGGGTTCCGCCGTGTGGCAGGCGTTCATCCAGGCCAGACAGTGGTGCATCCTCCAGGGCATTCGAATGCGATGAGGTTCCAGCGAACCAAGAGGCCATATGGGAGAAACCCGGAGGCGTTCTGGGGTCGGGCAACCCCTGAAGAGCGTCCAGGACAAGAGGAAAAGGTTGCATCTTAGGGTACACAGAGTTCGGGGTTGCACCGTGTGACGGGCGTTCATCCGGGCCAGATAGCGCTGCGTGCTCTTCCTGCCACAATCGCAGCGGTAACATGAATGACAGTGAAATGAAGGAGTTATAAGTTATAACAGTTTACAAGGTCACCCGCAAAAAAACAGTTTACAAGGTGACAACACAATACTTGAGGGGGTTATCTTAGTAGCAGAAAAGGTAAAATGCATGTCCTATTTAAGACGTGATTTGGGTTCATGGAAAGACCGGCACACAAGCTCAAAGGTTTATTGTAGTAATCAGGTAGTGAAGGAGTTTGAAGGCTTGATAATATGCAGTACTACTCTAAGTTGTTAAGCATTGATCTTTATAAGGAATTAAAAGCTTCTGATATTTTTGTGAGACTGTTGGATGCACTCTTAACATGCAGAGAAATTTTTCATGTACAGTAGGAGTATATTGTTACTTTTGTACAGTATTTTTTTCAAAAGGAGGATACCCCCGGCCTCTACATCGAGTTTGTACAGTATATAGCATATGTACTACATGAACCTACAGTTGAGAATAAACTGTTCAAACGGTGGGATCCTAGTATTGCAAGGCATTGTTTTAGGGGCTCCCAATAATTCATCCACAGATCAGTATTGTTGATCCTTACTCTACATTCTACAAGCCAAAGTATTTCATAACATGGTCCATAAAGTTAGACAAAAGCTTTCACAAAGTTTATGACAGTTTCATTGGTCAATGAAGATTTACCTGATTCTGCTCGGTTCTGGATGGGCTACTGTTTGCGGGACGAGGCTACGGAGGGTATGTCATTGGGGTTGTAGGATCGATTTCCCCAGCAAATGGATCAGATTCTTCATTAACAGGGCACATTACAGGCTGCTCATCTTTCTTTGACTGATAAAAGACTTTGGAAACAACAAGCTCCCCGTGCTTTTCATCTTGATCTACCCCAAGGTGATACTGATGCATCGTCCAATTAGTTTTTGTACGCGAGGTGATACCGTCTTTCCTAGAATGCATGTTAAGAACCAATATTTTCTTCCACCCTTTTATGACACCGTTATTATCTAAGATTTCTTTGGATTTTCCAGTTTTGTGCCATCTGAAATGCACATCACAAACAACATGGTCACTGTTGCTAATCTTGCGACGCTTGCGCTGGCCAACATCGTATGCATTTGATATTTTGTGGAAGAAATGATTGTTTCTCCCATCCATCTTGGTACCTATAGGGGTATATGAGTTAACTAACCAAGAATTACTCCGAATAGTCTGAGCTAGCTATTTAATTTAGAAGGCCATGATAATAACAAGTCTAAAATAAGAAACATGTACCAGGGAGATTTTTAGGATGTGTATAGCAGATTCCTTCAGCCTCCTCTATGGTTGGAATAAAATCATCTATTAGGTCATGGGACGGTACCCTGCCAACTTTTCCTTCTAAATGTTCAAGCAGTTCGAGACCGGTTGGATCAAATTTAACACCAGCGGGGAGTCCTGGCCACTGTGATAAGACCCGCAATACAAAGCATGAAGTGCAACCACAAGATTCCAAGAAATCATGAGATTTCTAATGGTTGGAAACTAGAAGAGAACCGAGAATAAAAGTAAATGCAACAGTCATGTTAAATAGTTAATGGTACTTACATCAATGTGGTATTTGCAGTTTGGGCACTCAATATGGCTAGGCGGGGGATGAGTTGGGTTTCTTATCACCGCAACAACTGTCGTGACCAATGAACTGATGAATCTGTGAGATAAATCTATTTTAGTAATCATCTTTGCCTAACAGATAACAAATTTAATCAATAAAACATAATAAATGTAGCAACTAAGCTAAATGGACACATATGAGATAACTTTTACACAAACATGCATCTATCTCAATTCTAGGTTCAATCATAGGATATTAACTGACATAAACATATTTAAAGGGAAACGCTAATGCTCTGCCGGCTGATCGCGTGGAGAGTTCTGCCACCCGCGCAACTGTTGGATCACCTTGATCCATGCGCTGTCACGCACGCTCGCACACAGCCCGTTATTTCCCTTGCCTACCACGTGCCACTTTACTTCATCTTGCAACAACAGCGGCATTGCAAACCATAGCGGCGAACGACGACTGCAACTTAGACAAGCTTTTGCAACATCAGCTCTGTTGCAAAAATACTGCAACAAAACCTCTGTTGGAAAAAAAAATCTACTACAAAAACTCTGTTGCAAAAAAGTCCCACGACACAACCAATGTTGCAAGAAATATATTCTGCAACATAACCTTTGTTGTAAATGTTTCTGCAACAAGACCTTTGTTGCGAAGCAGGGGGAGACTTTGAGCCACTGGATTGTGCCACATCCAACGACTCGCGAGGCGGCAGATCTTTTTAAAAGATCCGCGGGCCAACGCGTAGCTGCCCCCATATTTAAAGCCAACGAATCAAGGATAGTCATGTTCACTAACTTGGAGAAAAATCATAGGAATGAAGATATAATTAGTTCTGATAAATTTGATAGATTAACACTTGTTTGCAAATCTTTTGCCTTGCATTGCTATTTTCAACGTATTTAGCCAGAGACAAAAATATAACTTCAATTGCATTGTTATGGTTCAGAAGAAACAGGAGAGTAACGCAGAGCAAGCCCATTGATCTGCACAGCCAATGATTTAAACAACAAGCAACATATCGAATGATGATCAGGTTGGCAGAGTGTCACCGACAGTTTGCAGCGAGCAGCAGTGGAATCTATGGCGCTCCCATTAAACCTGCAGCAAACAGAAACCTGAATAAGTTAAATCCTGAATCAGCAAGCATTAAACAGCGAGGCTAAGCAGAAGAGTTCTGAATAAGTTTTCACTGGCAGATAGAGATGGAGGGCCCAACAGCGAACATGTTAGAGATGGCACACAGAAACGTCGACCATCAGGACTGAACTCTGCACCTGCACACGATCCAACAGCACAAATCTGCAATTTCTGTACCCGCTCATCTTACTCCTTGGCCGCTAACACTACCACGGCCGAGAGCTTGTAACAACAGAAACATCTTCGCTGCGACCAGATCAGTCTCCACTAAACAGAATAGAGGGGAACGGAACAGAACCCTTGTCTGCTTCCTCCTCCACCACCACCTCAAGCAGATCGATCGTGAAACCCCTGCACCACCGCCGCTGCAACGACGAGTAAAACCGGGCCGGATTCACGACGGCGGCCCGGAGGCGCTACCCATCTCTGCTTCCGTCTTCTTTTTCCCGAGAACTTCACAGCTTCCTTCGAGAGGAAGGCCCCTCCGCCGCCATCGCAGTCCCAAAAAGAAAAAAAACCGCACCGCCACTGCAACGACGAGGGAAACCTGGCCGGAATCACGTCGGCGGCGTCACAGTACTGGGCTGCTCTCCTCTCCGACGATCTCGCACTCATCGCTCCGTCAGACTGACGACATCTCCTCTGCCACGCGCTCAAGCTAAGGCTATCAGCAGCCGGCCTCCTCCAAAAGCACGCGCCGGAATCCACCACTCGCCGAACAATCGCGACGCCCCTCCGGATGAAACCGAAACCCAGCCCCCTCAAGACACAGATAATACCCCCAGACCGCGTGCGTGAGCAGATAAAACAAACAAGATCCAGAGCAGCAGCAGCAAAAAAAAAAGAAGGACAGAGAGGAGGAGCCGAGAGTTGGAGACCAGAAACAGAGGCCCGGCGCGGCGTACTTACGCTGCCGATGCCATGGCGGGAGCCCGGCCGCGCCGCGACGGGAGGCTTGGGGATGGCGGTGAGAAACTTGAGAGCGGAACGGGGAGCGAGAACCGAGAAGAGAGGAGTGTGCGAGGAGGAGCAGGGGGGAAGTGTCCGAGCCTGCGGTGTGCGCGGCACTAAATAGGCGACGGCCGAGAAGACGCGGACCGGGACCACCGGCGCCTGTGCAAAATGTTTTGTCCACTGCAACAAGCAAAACCCCCCCTGCTCTGTAGGCTCGGGAGGACTGTGAGCTCTGGGTTCTGTCGCTCCGCGGGAAACTGGGCTCGGACGTGGACTCGGTTTGCCATGGGTGCCTTGCTTGTTAGATTCTTTTCAACGAGAGGGAACTCTCTGAGAAGCCTTTTGGGGTGAGTACTTTTTTGCCTAATAAACCCTAAGAAATAGCAGTATGTTTTTTTACAGGCTAAAAAGAGTAATACTTTTTGCACTGCAAGGGAGTGTTTTCATGACAAGAGAGGATCATCTATCTCTTGGTAAGCAAGGGAAGTGAGTTATGCCATGAAATAACAAGACTTTGTCCAATTCCCTCAAAAGTGGTCCATCCATACTACTTCATTCCAAAAAGAAGTTGCGAAAACTGCGTGCGCGGCGCGCGGGGGGGGGGGGGGGGGGGGGGAGTAGTCGTCGCTACACGTGGAGGACCGAATGGGCGGGGGCGAGGTTCGGGAGTAACGTGCGCGTTCTTAGGATCGGGGTGCGGGGAGACCGAAGCGGGTGCTATTTTTAGCAGTATATAAATGCATACTGAAACGGACTCATGAGTGTCTTTTTTTGCGTAATTCGCGTGGAACGTTTCATGCCTCTTTAGGGATAAGTATTCAGTCAAAACCCGAGTTTCCGTCCTCTCAATGACAGTGATTTGTGCGGAGAGGCTCTGTAACGCTTAATGCGACTTTGCCGATAACCCCCTCAAGTGCTCGAGGCAGTGTGCTTGCAAAGTGTCCATGTGCCAATACTACTCATAAGAAGCATGTCGGTGTTGTGAGACCGGCGGTACCGTCGAGAGATGACAGATTTGTTCGGAGGGGATGCAAGTGACAAATCGAGATGTTAGCACATAAGACAATCTGTTTACCCAGGTTCGGGCTCTCCCTAGGGAGGTAACACCCTACTCCTACCTCTGGTGATTGTATTGCTCGATTGCTCACGGCGGTCGATGTTTCTTGTGTTACAAGCTCGGGCGTGGTAGTGGACAAGGATGAAGATGAGGGGTAGGTGAAAAATCCTAGGCAGATGGCTCTAGAATGCCGTGTCCCTCTCTTGGTGCCTATCCTAGCTCACATTATATACTCGGTCAAGCTACGGTTACATCTCTCGGTCTAGTCCAAGATGGGCTTGCACCACTAGAATGGTTCGGACCAACCCTGTCGGTGCTCTGGGACCGGGGATACCCAGGCCCGTCTGCCTGCGGCCTATTGCGTGGCATCCTCAAAGGCCTGGTACGACCGAGCGTCAAGACTTCGCGAGCAAGACCCTCGCGAGGCAAACTACATCAAGGCCTCCCGAGGGCCCCCCGCCGGGCGGTCTCCCGAGGTTACCTCACGAGGCCCTCCCGAGGGGCGGATACTTCTAGGCTCGCCACCCAGCGCCACGAGGCGTGTGGTGACGTAAGCCATGACGAGCGGAGCCAGGAGGGCGCCAACGGGCGTAGGCAAGGACACTTTCCTCTTTGGTGCTAAGGAGGCAAGGACGTACACGAGTTCCCAAGGAATCCCCCAAAGGTTGTCATTCCGGTGCAACGAGATCAAGACCACAGACGCCAGGACGGAGGTCATCACCGAGCCCACCCGCGTGTCACGACCGGAAGCTTTGTAGGCAAATACCACCTTTAATCAGGATAGGATGTACTCCTGTCCCCCCTTCAAATTGGCCATTGTGGTATCCCTTCCAGCCTAGAGCTTTGGGGGAATAGGACTGTCGGTGTCAAAACCGGCGGATCTCGGGTAGGGGGGGGCCAAGCTGTGAGTCTAAGGATCAATGGTAACAAGGGACAATGGGGACACGATGTTTACCCAGGTTCGGGCCCTCTTAAAGGAGGTAAAACCCTACGTCCGGATTGATTGTATTCGATGAGTATAGGGGTTACAAGAGTTGATCTACCTCGAGATCTCAATGGCTAAACCCTAGCTGTCTAGCCTATGATTATTCTGATAGCCTCTACGGACTAAACCCTCCGATTTATATACACACCGGAGGGGCTTAGGGTTGTACAGAGTCGGTTTGCATAGGAAGGAAATAGTACACCCGGACACCAAACTTGCCGTCCACGCATATAGGAGTCCTACCCGGACACGGGGGATAGTCTTCTGTTTTATCTTCACGGCCCATCAGTCTGGCCCATATCAAATAGACCGGACACCCGAGGACCCCCTAATCCAGGACTCCCTCAATAGCCCCCGAACTTGCCTTCAATGACGATGTAGTATCCGTGTCAGGACCCCGATCCAAAGTCACACCGATCTAGCATATAACACATCATATCACTTTGCGGCCTCACGCACGGTATTCCCACGGGTGCCACCTTACCTGGCCCGGGACCGTTTGCGCCTTTTGGCTCACGTATATGATAGTGTCGCTAGCATCCATATGACAAAGAACCCGGGCCGACATGACTAGCCATGAACCCAAAGTGGCACTAACTTACGGGGACAGGCATACATGACCCAACCTCGAACGTGTCGGTCATCAGCGTGTGAATCCGGGCTGTAGCAACTGGGCTAACAGGACTCCGGGAACCCGGGCTGTAGTAGGCTAGCAGGACTCCGGAAGTCACCGCGTGACATTTCCCCGAAGGGACAAACACAGGAACGAAGTGGGACACATGCCTGCCAGTCTAAGTGTTCCGGAGTAGTAGTAACTGGGCTAGCAGGACTCTGGTAAACCGGGCGATAGCAGACTACTATGGCTCAGTGGAAACACTAGACTACATTTCCCCATAAGAGAGGCTACCAAGGATAGACAACTAGGTTGTCGGATCCCACACATACCAAGCATTTCAATCATACACACAATATGCCCGATATGTGTAAATACAACATGGCATCACAACAAAACTCTACAACTCAAGGTATTTATTCATTAGGCTCCGAAGAGCCAGATATTACAAACATGGGTCTGATGACCCAACATACAGAGCATACAAGCAACAAGCACATGCGGAAGCTTAACTTGTCTGAGTACAGACAACTACAAATGAAAAGACTGAGAAGCCTGACTATCTACAAGACCCTGCCGAGGGCACACGATCGTAGCTGAGGTAACAAGCTAAACGTCAAAGTCCACGTGGAACTACTAGTGAGACTGAAGTCAAATGTACCCAGCAAGACTTACATCAGAACTAGCTACATATGCATCGGTATCAACAAAAGGGGGTGGTGGAGTTTAACTGCAGCAAGCCAGCTTTGACTCAGTGGCTATCCTAAACTACGACTGAAAGTAACTCTATTGAGGTGGCGCACACGAGTCCACATATTCACCATTCAATACACCACTATGGATCCGATCTCGTCTCCCTACGAGAACGCCATCCATAGCACTCACACTTATCTTGCGCATTTTAGAGTATCCACTTTCACTTGTCTATGAACTGTATAGGCAACCCAGAAGTCCTTTACCGCGGAAACGGCTATTCGAATAGATCAGTTATAACCTTGCAGGGGTGTACTTCTTCACACATGTTTCCACCACTTAGCGTCTGCACACGACATGTGCTCGTCAGACTTCAAGCGAAAGCCGACGTGGGTGTAGACCACGACCTCACTAACCACACAAGTCTCTAGTCCAGGTTTATCGCCTATTCGGGTTCCATCCGCGAGGAGATCCAGCCGGGGTTTCGCTCGCAGCCCCAAACAATGTGTGCAGGGTTCCCGAGACACCAAACGGGTGCCCGGTACACCGTGCCACGGTGTATCTACCGCATCATAGCCCACCCCTAGGGTCAGTGCTACGCACGGCCTCCAACACATATCCTACAAACACCAGAAACTAGTTGCAACTCTTGGACAGAGGACATGGGCGGTTAATAAGTCGAGCGGGGTCATATTTCAGGGCCCAACGTGTGGTAGTAGCTGTTCATGGATCACAAACACAGAACTCAGTTCCTGAGGACGATTTGAATGAGACAACCCACCATGTACTCCTACATGGCCTCTCACCGCTACCTTTACCAAATCGTGTTCACACACTTAGCTCTCACACAGTAGGACATGTTCATCACCATTCCAATTCATTCCCGATGAATCAGACCCGACTCAACTCTAAGCACTAGCAGGCATGACAAACAAGCATGAATGGGTAGGCACATCAGGGCTCAAACAACTCCTACTCATGCTAGTGGGTTTCATCTATTTACTATGGCAATGACAGGTCATGCAGAGGAAAAAGGGGTTCAGCTACCGCAGCATGTAACAGTTGAATCAATGTTGTCCTAATGCAGTAAAAGAGAGCTGGAGCGAGAGAGTGGAATTGTATCGGAATGAACAAGGGGGTTTTGCTTGCCTCGCGCTTCTGAAGATAGTATAGCTCTTCATCGGTGTCATCGAACTCATCGTCGGAACCACGTCTACTGAGAGGGGACAAATACCGGCAAACAAGGAAGAACATTATCAATGCAATGCAACAATTATGATGCATGATAATGACATGGAAAAATGAGTGTGTTGAGCTAGTGCAACTACAACCAGATGGGTTTGAGCTATTTTGAACCAAATATTCAAAGTTCAAGCTCATTTGTGATCTTAAATGGTGCTTTATCATGTTTTGCACTAAACAGCAAGTTAACTTGTTTAAACATGCATGTAACCAGCACAGATGGATAGATTAGATTTTTCTGATCATTTTTCATATATAGCACTTTGCATTTGGAGTTACAGATTAATTCCTATGAATTTTTGAAGTTAGCACTATTTTCTGAAATTTCCTGAATAAGAATAAATCCAGAAAATCAGTTACTGCGTCAGCAGGTCAACAGGGGCATTCCAGGTCAAACCTGACCGGTGGGACCCACTGGTCGGTGTCTCTGTTAATTAACTAACTTAATTAGGATTAGTTTAAAACTAACCTAGGTTTGACTAACGGGCAGGGCCCACATGTCAGTGACCCAGGGGAGTCAAACCCCTGGTCAAACTGGGCTGACTCACCGGCGTTTAGCCGCCGGCGACGTCCAGACATGGCGGAGGTTGCGGGTTTCGCCCTCTGGTGACCAAATGGACGGCGGAGGCCACCCACATGTAGCTGGGAGTGAGCCGCGTCGAGGGGTGTCGGTGTGAAAACCGGCGGATCTCGGGTAGGGGGTCCCGAACTGTGCGTATAAGGCAAATGGTAACAGGAGGTGGGGGACACGATGTTTACCCAGGTTCGGGCCCTCTCGATGGAGGTAATACCCTACTTCCTGCTTGATTGATCTTGATGATATGAGTATTACAAGAGTTGATCTACCACGAGATCGTATAGGCTAAACCCTAGAAGCTAGCCTATGGTATGATTGTTGTTGTCCTACGGACTAAACCCTCCAGTTTATATAGACACCGGAGGGGGCTAGGGTTACACAGAGTTGGTTACAAGGGAGGAGATCTACATATCTGTATTGCCAAGCTTGCCTTCCACGCCAAGGAGAGTCCCATCCGGACACGGGACGAAGTCTTCAATCTTGTATCTTCATAGTCCAACAGTCCGGCTAAAGTATATAGTCCGGCTGTCCGAGGACCCCCTAATCCAGGACTCCCAGTAGCCCCTGAACCAGGCTTCAATGACGATGAGTCCGGCGCGCAGATTGTCTTCGACATTGCAAGGCCGGTTCCTCCTCCGAATATTCCATAGAAGATTTTGAACACAAGGATAGTGTCCGGCTCTGCAAAACAAATTCCACATACCACCGTAGAGAGAATAATATTTCCACAAATCCAATCTGCTCACAACTTTTCATAACGTGGCATCACACCACGGCCAGGTCATTATTCGAACCGTTTCTCCCAGCCTGCCACTGCACGTTTCGTGAGGCGGTTTTATTGGCACGTCTTATCAAAGCAGAGATCGTGTCCCCCTTATCATGGGATTCTCATCAATACGGGTATGGGTAACCCAATCGTGCCTGTTGGTATAACTCCTCGATTTTAGGCAAGTTCCAAACGGCCACGCGGAGGACGCTTGATATTCACCCTCTTTATAAAGGGGCCAAGGCCTGTCCTTTTCTTCTCGCGCTCAATCGAATCCTTCCCCCACCCCGAGTTCCAACACCCAAGGCTCAGGCTAGGCGTTTCGGACCTTCAATCATGTCCGGATCCAACCTTCAAGGTCGGTGGATGCCCTCCTCCATCACAGAGGAGGACATCAAGAAGCTAAGAGAAGCCAGGTATCTGACCGCCGAAATCGCGCACAGGCTGCCTGCTCGAGGGTAGGTCGTTCCTACTCCCGAGCCCAACGGGAGTGTCGTATTCGTTTCCCACTTCCTCCGAGGGCTAGGCTTTAGTCTAGATCCCTTCGTTAGAGGGCTCATGTTCTGTTACGGGCTCGATTTCCATGATCTGGCCCCGGATTCCATCCTTCACATCTCGTCGTTCATCATCGTGTGTGAGGCCTTCCTCCACGTCACCCCACACTTCGGCTTGTGGCTCAAGACCTTTAATGTGAAGCCGAAGATGGATTAATGGGCGACACGCAGAATGCGGAGGTGCCATAATAAGCAAAGGCGCCGATGCTCCATGGCCCAAGGGTTCCTTCCCGGAGGTGTCCAGCTTATGGCAATGGGAGTGGTTTTACATCATAGCTCCCCGTGGTACTAAGTGGGTAGCCGCCCCTGCCTTCCGCTCAGGCCCCCCACAACTGGCGTCATGGGTCAACAAGGGGCTGGACTGGGGGCCAGTAAATGATGTGCCGACATTGCAGAGTCGCATCCGAGATCTCCTTGAGAGAGATGTCAGCCTTGTCAAGGTAATGCAAGTCATGCTAGTTCGTCGAGCCCTGCCTTGCAAACGTTGACCTCTCCGTATGTGGGAGTTCAACCTGGAAGGACCGCGAACTGTAGTCCTTTTTACATGCGGGAAGCCCCTGGTACCGCCTATGGGGGTATATCCATCAAACCAACCTCAAGTTTATCTAAGCTGTTACAGCTAATGGTGCGCCGGACTCATCTAGCCGTGTCCGCGGTCTTGACAACCGATCATTTACTCTTGGTTGGAGAGGCCGTTTAGTGTTCGGCTGCTAAAGCCGCCACACGTTCTTCCGCGGGTAAGGAACGCTCAACATTTCTGCTAACTGTGATGATGCCACGTGGACCGGGCATCTTAAGCTTAAGAGAAGCGTAATGCGGTACTGCATTAAAATGAGCGAAAGCTGTTCTTCCGAGTAGTGCTTGATAGCCGCTTCGGAATGGAGCGATGTCGAAGGTTAATTTTTCACTTCGGAAGTTGTCGGGAGAACCGAATACAACCTCTGGTACTAGAGAGCCCGTACAACGGGCCTCTGGGCCTGGTATTACTCCTTTAAAGGTAGTATTGCTTTGGCTGATTCTTGTCGGGTCTATCCCCATTTTGCGGACTGTGTCCTGATATATCAGATTAAGACTACTGCCGTCCACAAGGACTTGGGTGAGGTGGTATCCGTTGATTATTGGGTCGAGCACCAAGGCAGCCGATTCTCTGTGCCGGACATTGGTCGGGCTATCCCTGTGATCAAAAGTGATCGGGCAGGTCGACCAAGGGTTGAACTTGGGGGTGACGGGCTCTACGGCGCATTCGTCTCGGAGTGCGTGTTTGCTCCTCCTCTCCGTCACGTGAATCATGTTCACTGTTTTGACCTCTGGTGGGAACTTTTTCTGTCCCCGAGTGTTTTGCTGACGAGGCTCATCCTCCTCTTCACTTGGTGTCTCCCTCCCCTTGTGTTCGGCGTTTAGCTTGCCGGCCTGCTTGAAGACCAGCATTCTCTGTGGGTGTGATTTGCAGGTTTATCGGAGGTGCCGTGAATCTGACATAATTTGTCTAGAATCTTGTTGAGGCTAGATGGTCCATCTCTGTTGCCTTTGAAAGGCTTTTTCCGTTGACCGGGGTCGAGAGCCCCTAAATCCGGCGTTTACCGCCGTGTTGTCTGGGCTGTCTTCGTTATTTCGACGCTTGCTTTTACTGCATCGTGGTTTTCCATTACCATCCCTGACTTCAGATGTGCCTGGGTCGCTGGTGCTACTACGGGACAACCAGCTATCTTCGCCCGCGCAAAAGCGGGTCATAAGGCTTGTTAGGGCTACCATTGTCCTTGGTTTTTCTTGGCCGAGGTGTCTGGCGAGCCATTCGTCTCGGACGCTGTGTTTGAAAGCTGCTAAGGCTTCGGCGTCCGGGCAGTCGACGATTTGGTTCTTCTTAGTGAGAAATCTGTTCCAAAGCTTTCGGGCTGACTCTCCGGGCTGTTGAATTATATGACATAAATCGTCTGCATCCGGAGGTCGGACATAGGTCCCTTGAAAGTTGGCCCTAAAAGCATCCTCAAGCTCCTCCCAACTTCCAATTGAATTTTCGGGGAGGCTCTTCAGCCAGTGCCGAGCTGGTCCTTTCAGCTTGAGGGGCAAGTATTTGATGGCGTGGAGATCGTCTCTGCGAGCCATATGGATGTGGAGGATGAAGTCCTCAATCCAGACCCCAGGGTCCGTCGTTCTGTCGTACGCCTCTATGTTCACGGGTTTGAATCCCTCTGGTAATTCGTGATCCAGCACCTCATCGGTGAAACATAGGGGGTGCGCGGCACCCCTGTATTTGGATGTGTCATGGCGTTCTGACGGTTGTAGTGTTCGGTTTTGATTATGCGCTGGAGCGCGCTTCCTAGATCCGTGGATGGATTTGGTCACGCCGGCTTTTTGATGCAAGTCCTCGCGTGGATCATGTGCTGACTTATGTGCGGCTGCGTTAGCCGCCCTATCGCGGCCACGAGGTGGTCGATCCGACGGGTCGGCCGTTTTATTTTTCGGTTGTGTGGGCTCTAAGGCCTCATCATCGAATTCAGGCAACAGCTTGCGCTTTGGATAGCTCTTTGTGTGGCAACTACCACCATACTTTTCTTCAGTGTCGAGCACTTTGTTCCATCTACTGTTGAGCGTATTCTGTGCAGCCTTAAGCCTTTTCTTCTGCTTCTTCAGACTCCTCGCGGTGGCAATAAGCCTTCTACGGAGGTTCCCTTGTTCCAAGTGCCTTTCCGGGATGATGTGTGCGTCGTCGTCTGGACTGTTTTCCTCTCCGGAGAGAGGTTGATGAGCTTTATCCTCGGCGTCGACGTGATCGGACAGCGGCTCCGTACTATGTTCGCCGTTCGCTGGTTCATCCTGCTCTATCGCTGGGTCAATGTGGTCATCGTTTCCTCTGGAGTCGACCGGGGTGTTATTTTTTCTTGCGCTGTTATCGCTGTTTTTGCCGAGGCGGGATTTGGAGCGGCGCCTACGCTGTCGCTTTGGTAGCTTCTTGATGGAGCTATCCTTCGCTGCATCCTTCCGTTCCTCGTCATTGTTTTCTTTGGGTGTATCCACCATATATATATCGTGTGATGAAGTGGCTGTCCAGCGCCTTGTGGGCGGTGGTTCCTGTTCGTCTCCTGCATCGTCGTCCATACCGTCGATGTCTTCGGAGTCAAAATCGAGCATGTCGGTTAAATCGTCGACAGTGGCTACTAAGTGGGTGGTGGGTGGGGAGCGAATTTCTTCATCGTCCGCATCCCATTCTAGCCGGACATAGTTTGGCCAAGGATCTCCTGACAAGGAGAGAGACCTTAATGAATTTAGCACATCGCCAAAAGGCGAGTGCTGAAAGATATCCGTGGAGGTAAACTCCATGATCGGCGCCCAATCAGATTCGATAGGCATGGGCGCAGGCGGTTCGGGGCATGTGGCCGGGGATGAATCCGAGGATCCGGCGACAGGTCTCATAGGAGGTGAAGTTAGTATTCGGCTCTATCACCATTGAGTGTGTGGCCTCCGAGGCGGGGTCCATCCACCCGTCCTCGGACGGCGTAATCGACTTCGGAGCTAGGGCCGGAGTAGGCATAGGTGTGCTCTCCCGAACACCGTCCGGCGGCAGAGCTAAGTCGTGCTCGTCGTGACTGTGCGCCGCACCTGACATGGGCTCGAATCCGTCAAAGATCAAGTCTCCGCGGATGTCGGCAATATATTTAAAGTTTCCAAACCTGACCTGATGGCCAGGGGCGTAGCTCTCGATCTGCTCCAGATGGCCAAGCGAGTTGGCCCACAGTACGAAGCCGCCGAATACGAAGATCTGTCCGGGGAGGAAAACCTCACCCTGGATCGCATCGTTGCCGATGATCGAAGGAGCCATCTAGCCTTACGGTGACGACACGGTGGAACTCTCAATGAAAGCACCAATGTCGGTGTCAAAACCGGCAGATCTCGGGTAGGGGGTCCCGAACTGTGCGTCTAAGGCAGATGGTAACAGGAGGCGGGGGGCACGATGTTTACCCAGGTTTGGGCCCTCTCGATGGAGGTAATACCCTACTTCCTGCTTGATTGATCTTGATGATATGAGTATTACAAGAGTTGATCTACCATGAGATCGTAGAGGCTAAACCCTAGAAGCTAGCTTATGGTATGATTGTTGTTGTCCTACGGACTAAACCCTCCGGTTTATATAGACACAGGAGGGGGCTAGGGTTACACAGAGTCAGTTACAAGGGAGGAGATCTACATATTCGTATTGCCAAGCTTGCCTTCCACGCCAAGGAGAGTCCCATCCAGACACGGGACGAAGTCTTCAATATTGTATCTTCATAGTCCAACAGTTCAGCTAAAGTATATAGTCCGGCTGTCCGAGGACCCCCTAATCCAGGACTCCCTCAAGGGGTGGTGGTGGTTGAGCTCAAGGTCGCCGGAAACGACGCTGGCGACGAGCTGTGCAGCTGCCGGAGTTCGGGCGAGGATGAACTCATCGATGCAGTGGTCTTGGAGGCTCGAGGCCAGCTCCTACATGGCCTACGTGGTGCTGTGAAGTCAGTGGACATGGTGGTGTGGCCGTTGGGTGGCCGGAGCTACGTCGGCGACAAGCTCAGGTGGCGGCGCGTGCGGTGAAGCTCGTTGCAGTCGATGCAGGGGACGAAAGCGAGAACGAAGAGGATGGGGAGAGGCAGAAGCTCACGGTGGTTGCAGCGAGCTAGACGGCGAGGCCAGGGACAAGCTGGAGCAGTGGTGACGACGAAGGGGATCTCCGGCGACGGCGGAGTCGGGCGAGGTCGGTGCAGTGGCTCCGGGCCGAACGAGCGCTCGGGGCTCAGTCTGCTTGATGGAGAGGAGGGTGGCAGAGCTGCTGGACGTGGCGAGGCGGCGTGGAGTCGACGGTGGTCGCGTCTACGATGGCGAGGCGGTTGCGGCTGTGTCGGCCATGATGGGGGAGGGCGAGGGAGAGGCATTAGGGGCGAATGGAGGTGTCCAGGGGGGTCGGGGAGACGACGTGGAGGTCGTCCAGGCGTCCAGGGGCGCGTGGAGCAAGGAGGTGGCGCCGTGGCAAGCTCGCGCACGCCGACGTCACCGCCCTGCCTGCCTGGCTGGGACGAAGCAGCTGACTGGCACGGGCCAGCACAGTGCTGGGCCGTCAGGTGGCCGGCTGGTGGCTTTGCCAGGTAAGTCCATTTTCCTTTTATTTTCTGTTTTCTTTTATTTCTGCAGGTTTGTGGCCTTTCTAAAAATACCTAGGCCCTTTCAAAAATCACCAAACTACTCATGCCCACTGTATAGAATATAACCAACAGTAAACATTTCAGTTTATGATTATTTCGACATTTAAAATATTTTATAGCATTTAAATATCCAAATGCAAATAACATATGATTTAATGCAGTGACCTTATGATGTCCTAGAAAAGTGTGCACCATTTTTGTCAGAGGTTCTAGACCAAGGCAAAGATGATGAACATTTTAGAAGGGCATTTCAGGTTCATTGAAAAAGATTTTAGTAGACCCTAGTTGGATTAAGGGGGTGCTGGGGGTTCTGTCATCCCCATTTCAAGTTTCTGGAAATTTAAACATGATGCAGTCACTCTAATGCATGCACTGACTAGGGTTGTGACAACTCACCCCCACTAAACAAGAATCTCGTCCCGAGATTCTAGACGTGAGGTAAGAAGACATAGGGAACACAAGCTAACACAATCTTCTTGATCCAATTGCCCTTCTCGAAGATGTTGATTCCTTGCAACATCTTGATCTTGACGTCTTGCTCTGGGAACTTCATCCAACACGAAAACGAGAAAAAAGGAAATTCTAAGAATTGATCTTCCCGAAGATCGAGCAACACACGATCAACTCACGGAATGAAACATTGAACATCTCTTGAGCTAAAACACAAAACACACATCAGGGGTGATGGAAAGGAGCATATGGCATGGTTCAATTTGGTAGGCAACAATTCCATGCTTAGGAAGATGGTGCAGGGTTTCATAGAAGCGAGGAGATAATTGCCATGATTCCATAACGGAACACCTTAGGGGAGGTGACTCGTAGAACTATTCCCTTAAGTGGAAAAAAGAATTACTTTTGATTCAGAGATCATTGAAACTCTTTAAACCAGCCTGAGGAAATTCACAATTGATCATTTGAATGAATTCTAAAGAATGGCATACTCAGTTTGGAAAGGAAACTAGAGTTATAAGACAACTCGACAAACAGAAGGCACATTCCAATTGATGCCGAGGATATAACCTAGTGTTTGAGCGTGCTCTCAAGAACTTGAGCATTTTCGTATTCATCAAGGTCTTACCAGCATCCATGTCGAGGATCCTAGCAACACATCATACTACCATGATGAATAATGATGGAGGATGCAGATGCAAAAGGAGACAACACTTTCTCAGATTTCACCTTAGCGAGGCCAGGGGAACGGAATCTGGATAATCGACCGAGAGTCATTTAGCACTCCGCTTCTAATGTTCTCCTTGATGTTCTAGCGTAACCCATTCATAGATATGGTTTGATATCTAGAACATCAAGTAAAAGGTCGGACTTCGGGAGCACAAGAATCCATAAGGAATAACTACTGGAGTAATTCCTACGAAATTATTATGGGGAGGTGGACAACTTACTCGATCAAGATACTACAATAATAGGTCTTCCGGCTGGGTGTGTTGGCTACGACATCCACGTTACCAGGTTACAGAGACCATTATTATAGTTCTTGGGAAAATGTTCCAACCATCATATCTGCTTGAGATTCAGATCTGGTTAGAAACAGGATACTTCAGACTCACATGTCTGAAAAGAAGAGTTGCAACACAAATCGACGAGATAACGTTGCGAGACTCTCAGGAGATGAACTACGATAGAAAGCTCCAAAACATGAGCTGGTTCTGCTACACACATGTGAACATGCTGTCCAAGACAAGCATGACCACGTAGAAGTCTTACGATAGAACACTACCGAGTTCTGGTTGGGAACCATCATCGCGGACAACGAAGTCCTTGCATAAGTCATATGATTAGCTCTTATGAAGGAACTTCTTCTCCTTGAACAAGTCAATCAGTGGCTTGGTGTGCTAGGAACACATACATCATGGAGGCGGCCAACCTATCAAACCATAGAGCACTTCGCACATGTATGACTAACTTGGGATGATTCCAGAGGGGGCAAAAATAAACTTTCTCGAATTCACGGCGGCAACTTGCATCGAATGCACATGAATTAGCGGAAGTCACTTCTTTCATCCAAACATATGCTTCATGAGTTAGCATGAAGAAATGCTTTCAAAGTTTCCAACACTAGCTCAATGTTCAACATGAATCATGGAGGAGACAAGATGCTGCTGATGGGCTCAACAGCAACTCATCGGAATTTCCATATCACTGGAATTCCACCATTATGTGAACAATGTGATAGTATTGGTCAGACCAAAAGATGTAATGGTGTATGCTCGAGGGATCAACCACGAGTAAGACAACATTAAGATTATCGTTGGTTCTGATTTGATTTGACGATAGCCCATGTGCAAATCAAAGATTGGACAAGACAATAGCGCCGACAATTGATCACGAGGATCAATCGATGAAGATATCATCTTTCTTCAACAAAAACACACAAACACAAGGATATCCCTTTGGAACAAACTAAGTTAGGCAAGCTTTTATCTTCCAACTCTCCAAGTTGTTGCTTAGCTTAACCAACTAGCTCAGGGGTATCCAACACAGATTCTTGGAGAAAGAGGTGGCTACAAGAAACCAACTTGATCATGAGCTCAACATAGCGGTCAGGTGACAACCTGGTAACACTTCCGAGAAGATGTTCGAAATATCGCGAAACACCGGTATGTTACTAAGCTCGAGAACAATCTTGCTTTTCAGGGCAAAGCGATGTGACCAAACAAGAAAGGGATTGATACAATCCTAACTCTTGATCGAATGGTGCACCAAGAAATATGGACTAGGTAACATAATCTGTCTTAGAATGATGATTCTATAACCAACACGCTAAGAATGAGGTTATTGTCCAATAACTACCAAGCAACACAATTGCTAGGAGTATTGATTTCACACATCACGATTCACTTGTCGACATTCCGGTTACAATAACACGGGAACCGAGGAATGAACAATAATGGCAAGAAGTATCACTGCGTCAAGAATTTGTAAGAGTTGGTGTGCAATTCTCATGACAATCATGACATAAAAGAGGGCAACACTCCGAGGTATAACAGAACAAAAGCTGGATTGGCATTTTGATCTGCGGAATACAACTGCTTTGACCCAATCCCAGAAATGGATAAGGTACTGGAGTTTGTTTCTCCTAGTCATTCGAAAGTAGAACGGCTTGACGGACCACAAGAACAATAGGCATCAATGAGCATGAATGCATGACATGCCCTTGACTATCAAATGATAGACGGAGGTCAGAAAACAACTAAAGAGGGACAACTCAAAGGAACATATGGTTTTTTGAGTTGCAGATGCATAGATTTAGTATGTCAAACAAGTTCAACATATTTCTTCTAGATAATCCATGCAGAAAGGTAGGACTGGCAGATTCACAATGCAGAATGGAGAACTCATCAAGGCACTCTGGGTGTGATCTTTTGGTTCAAAAGAACTTCTGCCATAATGGTTCATGGTATTGGAAGAACGATATACCACAGACCTCGAGGACTATCACAAAGGTTACTAATATCCTAAAGGAATGAGCAAACACTATCAACATGAGGTAAGTTGAGTGAATCTTGGGTTCAAGAACCTAGGAAAATAATACCTACTAACTAATAACATCACGAGATGCTTTCAAGAATGGTGGCCAGAATCATGACACTGGGGATACAAAGCATTGCTAGATTACTAGGTGACTCCCTAAGACACCTAGGGTCATAATAATAGCTCCAACATATATGTCGAGGCAATAGAGTACCTCAACTCACCGATTAGTGTGGTTGAACTGGCCCAAAGGGACATCGGGAACGGAAAGAAGGGATTTGCAAATGCATCAGACTATTTAGAAACCTGGTATGACTCGGACAACATAATGGCTAAAAATGCTCAAAAAGATTTGAGACATCCTGCAAAAATGGTGGCATAACCACTAGAACATCATAATATCAAGGTTCCGAGATCAACTGTCAATACACGGAGATAGTAGGAACTGAACTGAGGCTTGAATCCATCAATCCTACGAGTCTACGGATTAGTAACATGTGATCCTGATAGAAAGACGAGAAGCCTAGTTCTTAACCCCGTAGAAAAGAAGAGGTTGACTCAGATCAGAAGGGCATAAGGTAAAGGAGTAAAAAGAGCCTTACGTTCCCATCCACAATCAATTCCCTTATATAACTAAAGAATTTCTAGACTCAACTTCGACCAGTTGGCTTGGTAATCCTACATGCAGTCAGGCTCTAATACCAAAGCTGTTAGGACCCCGATCCAAAGTCACACCGATCTAGCATGTAACACATCATATCAATTTGCGGCCTCACGCACGGTATTCCCATGGGTGCCACCTTACCTGGCCCGGGACCGTTCGCGCCTTTTGGCTCACGTATATGATAGTGTCGCTAGCATCCATATGACAAAGAACCCGGGCCGACATGACTAGTCGTGAACCTAAAGTGGCACTAACTTACCGGGACGGGCATACATGACCCAGCCTCGAACGTGTCGGTCATCAGCGTGTGAATCCGGGCTGTAGCAACTGGGCTAACAGAACTCTGGGAACCCGGGCTGTAGCAGGCTAGCAGGACTCCGGAAGTCACCGCGTGACATTTCCCCGAAGGGACAGACACAGGAATGCCGTCCAGTCTAAGTGTTCCGGAGTAGTAGTAACTGGGCTAGCAGGACTCCGGTAAACCGGGCGGTAGCAGACTACCATGGCTCAGTGGAAACAGTAGACTACATTTCCCATAAGAGAGGCTACCAAGGATAGACAACTAGGTTGTCAGATCCCACACATACCAAGCATTTCAATCATACACACAATATGCCCGATATGTGTAAATACAACATGGCATCACAACAAAACTCTACAACTCAAGGTATTTATTCATTAGGCTCCGAAGAGCCAGATATTACAAACATGGGTCTGATGACCCAACATACAGAGCATACAAGCAACAAGCACAAGCGGAAGCTTAACTTGTCTGAGTACAGACAACTACAAATGAAAAGACTGAGAAGCCTGACTATCTACAAGACCCTGCCGAGGGCACAAGATCGTAGCTGAGGTAACAAGCTAAACGTCGAAGTCCACGCGGAAATATTAGTGAGACTGAAGTCTCTCTGCAAAACATAAAGTAAGCAAACGTGAGTACAAATGTACCCAGCAAGACTTACATCAGAACTAGCTACATATGCATCGGTATCAACAAAAGGGGGTGGTGGAGTTTAACTGCAGCAAGCCAGCTTTGACTCGGTAGCTATCCTAGACTACGACTAAAAGTAACTCTGTTGAGGTGGTGCACACGAGTCCACATATTCACCATTCAATACTATCGGATGTGGGGTTCCGGCAAACCCTTAAGGTTCAAACACTGGGGTGCGCGCGAAGTCTTTCCCTCCTGCCGATCTACGCTCTAGCTCGCTAAGATCTCGCGGACGAACTCGTCGAACTCGCAACACAGAAAGACACGAGGTTTATACTGGTTCAGGCCACCGTTGTGGTGTAATACCCTACTCCAGTGTGGTGGTGGTGGATTGCCTCTAGGGCTGATGATAAACAGTACAAGGGAAGAACAACCTCCTGAGGTTGAGGAGTTCTTGTGGCTAGGGTAGGCTCTCGATCGGGTTGGATCAAGCTAAGATGAGATCAGATCAGATCAGGTGCCTCTACTATGGTGGCTAGCTCTACTTATATAGGCCCTGGTCCTCTTCCCAAATGTTGAGCGGGAAGGGAGCCAACAACGGCGGCCAAATTTGAAGGGGGACAGCTAGTACAAGCTATCCTGACTAAAGCGGTCTTCGCCTGCGAAAAACTCTGGTGGTGACGCCGTCTTGGGTTCCATGATGACCTCCGTCTTGCTGCCCTCCTGGTCTTGGTCTCCTTGCACCAATATAGCAACCTTTGCCTAATGCCTCGGTACTCTTCGCCTGCGCTGGCCTCCTTAGCACCAAAGAGGAAATAAGGACGCTGCGCGCGCTGGCGCCTGCCTGGTGTCGTTTGTCATGGCTCACGTCACGAAGGCCTCGTGAGGTTTGCCCCACCTTGATATCTCCGGTCCTCGTGAGCCTGCCTGGCTAGGCCACTCCAGAGGAGGTCTTGGGTCGTTCGCCTCGTGAGGCTCGGACCCTCACGAGGGTCTTGGATGCCATGTTGATGAAGATGGGCCGTACGGCCTGCTGGCTTAGCCACGCCATGGACCGCAGGCAGGCAAATCTGGGGACCCCCGTTCCCAAAACGCCGACAGTAGCCCCCGGGCCCAAGGTGCGCTCGGGCTTGGCTTCGCGGCGAAGCCAAGGGTCAAGTTTGGAACATCGTGGGCCCCAAAAGCCTGCGGCCTCGGTTGACGCGTGGCGGTTGATTGGACGTGGGCGTCTCGGCTTCCCCATGCTGCCTCGGCAACTGCTTGACCTGACAAAAGGCTGACGCGGGCAGTTCTTGCCCTCACTGCTTCTTCATCGCCTCACCCCAGATCCCCTTTCTCGCTCTTCGCCGCCGCTACCTCCAGATCTGCTCCATCCTTGCTCTGCATCTACCGCCCATGGCGCCGCGCAAGGTCAAGACTTCCTCGGCACCGGCTTAGTTCTTGAAGCGCCCACTGTCACAGAGAAGAGCCTCGCCTCCGTGCGCCTACTGACGGCGGGGGAGAGCAGCGAATGGGGGAAGACGGAGCTTCGGCTCGCCTCCGACGAGCCAGAGCCTGAGGGGAGCACCTTCTTCCCTTTCTTATCAAGCAACATCGCCGTCGGGTTGGTCCCCCCTTTCTCTGATTTCTTTTATGAAGTCCTCGACCACTACGGTCTGCAGGCGTTGCATCTCCATCCCAACTCTGTCCTTCTCCTGTCTATCTTCGCCTACTACTGTGAGGCGTACCTGGGCGTGATGCCGTCTGTGGCGCTCCTGTGCCATTTCTTCTTCCTCCGTGTCAGCGAGACGCAGATCTCCGGATGCGCTAATTTCGTCGCTTGCGGCAAGGCCAACTCGATCTCGAGCACCGGGAAGAGGGCTGACAACATTCGATCCAAATGGGTCATGATGGACGCCAAGCACGCCGACCCGCGTCTGGCGTTGCCAACAGCTGCGCCCCCTTCCAGCGGGGGTTGGCCCAAGGCGGAGCTTGTCGACGAGCGGGCATCGTTAGTGTTGGGGCAGATGATGACCGACTTGAAGCCGGGCAATGCGAGGGCTGCCAAGGTAACGGGGGCGATGCTCCTGAGGGAGTTCTTGACGCTGCGGGTCGCCCCACTCCAGGCGCACGCGCGTCCCCTATGGGAGCTTGAAGAAGAGGGAAACAAGACCCGCCTGAGGCCGGGGGACCTACCTGGCGATGAATTGGACGCCGTCCTGCGCCTCATAGTCGGGGACAACCAGGAGTACCCGCCTAGCGCCTTCGTTCCCTTGTTCCAACGCAGGGACCGGGAGGAATTTGTCGCCTCCAGGCCGACTTTTGATGCGCGTGGGCTGGTGCCGCCGGCGCTTCCGGGAGCTCCTCTGGCACAGAAACCGATGGAGGTGTCTTCTGGCGAGTCCCGCAGAGAGGGGGAAGAGGAGGTGGACTCGGAGAAGACTCTGGAAGAGGTGGGGGAGACTTCCCCTCTGAGCAGGGCCGAGATTCTCCGCGCCCTTCCTGATGATGCCGAGGCCGACGCCCACCAAGGGGAGAGGGAGAAACCTCTCATCCCGATGAGGGGTAGGTCGTCGCTGGTGGCCCGTGGTGCCGCCTCTGCCCCGACACCTCCTGGGGCTGGATCCGGTTCTGCCTCCGCACCGCTTGGCGCCGCCGGTGCCCGAGCGCCTGCTCCTCAGGTCCCGAAGTTGTCAGGCTTCAAGCTCCCCAAGCGGAAGTATGTTGCGGTGGATCAGTAAGTGTCTTAAGCTTCGCCTTGTCCTTGCTTGTACTCGTCATTTCCTGATGCTCGCCCTTGGTTGATCAGGCCGACATCTTCGACGAAGAAGAGGAAGGAAGACGCAGCGGCCATGCCTCCCGTGGAGAAAGGAGGCAGCAGTGCCCGCATCTCCCCAGCCCGATCGTCCTCGCGAGGCCAAGAGGAGCATCGCCACGTGGAGTCAGCCCCCAGGGTCCCGCTGGCTCCAGAGGTGCCGGCGCCCGGTGCGGCTGATGAGGTCCCAGCTGCTCCGGAACCCGCGATCCCCCAGGCCCTGGTGATGATGTCGCCTCCTCCCGCTGCTTCACCTCCACTCCCAGGTTCTTCTGCTGCTGTTGCTTTGGAGCATGCTCTTTCGGAGATGACCCAGCTGCAGGCAGATCTCCTGCGCGCGGACCCATGTCTTGTGGCCGGGCGCTTGGAGCTGGCCTCAGGCTGGCTCCACTCCGACTTGGTTGTTCGCGCAGCGCTGGGCCAGGCCGCTGCGGCTTCCGAGAAGGAGAAGCAGAGTGCCGCCAACGCCGAAGCCGATTGTGAGATGGCGCTGAAAGACGCCGAGGCCGCCCGTGACCGCTGCCGGGCACTTGAGGACGAGTTGCAGAGCCTGCGCGACAAGCACGCCGAAGAAGCACGCTGCCGCCAAGCAAAGGAGGAGGAGGTGAAGGCCCGGGAGGACGCCGTGAAGAACCACGATGCCGAGCTGGAGGAGTTGGAGAAGACGCGGGCCACCGAGCGGAGCCGGTTGGAAGGGCTGGAGCGGAAGGCGAAGGCGAGGGAGGCCGATCTTGACGCCAAGGGGCGTGTCCTGGCCGAAGATCGGGCGGCCTTCGCCGACCTCGAGAAGAGGTCTCACAAGGCGCTGCAGACGCTCTACGAGCACGGCCTGGAAAAGTCGCTGGCCACCGACGAGGACGGCCCCGCCCGGCTGCTTCCTCTCTTGGTGAAGGCGCTTGAGGAGGTCGTGATGGCCTCGGTCCCATGGCGAAAGCAGAAGCTCGCGTCCTGTCTTCGACTGCGCTGACTCGCGTCTTCAGCCACCTGCACCTTCGTGACCCCAACGCTTGCCTTGACGAGCTGCTGGAGCCTGTAGCTGAAGATCAATGCGAGGCGGCTGCCGCGGCCGTGCAAGGTCAGGTGGAGGCCTTGCTGAAGAAGTTCCGCGGCTTTGTCTCCGCTCCTCTGTCCGGCGATGTCGCCGACCCTGCAGCTGGTGGTGAAGGTGAAGACAAAATTTCTCACGGGGGAGCACCATCCGCAGGCGACGGCGACGTCTAGAGGTGACCCGCGGCTATTCTTCCCGTTCTGTTCCTGCGACATGTATAAGGCCTTGTGGAAGCGTTTAGACTTTTCATTTGGTATTGTGAGGGCAATATGCTTGTAATATTTGCTTCGAGATTTTGCGATTTCCTTCCTATTTGCTTTGCGTTTTGCGTCGGCAGAGCCCGGCCCCGCGCATACCTCAACCGCCATTGGGCCGACCGGAGACCAGGACGGACCAAGGAGTGAGGGGCTACGTGACCAGTTAGGCTCCCGAGTCGCGATGCTCAGGAGTCCCCCTTGACGCGCAAACAGCTTATCGGGAGAGTTCGCGAGGGTAGACTAATGTTCTACGTCGGCAGAGCCCGGCCCCACTCATACCTCAACCGCCATTGGGCCGACCGGAGACCAGGACGGACCAAGGAGTGAGGGGCTACGTGACTAGTTAGGCTCCTGAGTCGCGATGCTCAGGAGTCCCCCTTGACGTGCAAACAATTTCCATACCTGCCCTCGCCGAGGCCTCGGGAGGGGCGCGCGATGCCCAGGTCCAGGAGACCTGGTTGGGTGGTGTGCGCTCGGGCGTGACCTGAGCGCAGCCCCCGTGCCCAGCCCCCTCGCGCGGCTCTCCCGAGGGGAGGCGTTGCGGTGAGGCTGGACGCTGAGCTCTGGGCTCCTTGAGGTTGGTACGACCGTGGGGCCGCCCTCAGTTGTTTATCACCAGCGCGGAGCATAGTGCTTCCGCTTGTGCACGGGCATAGTCGCTCCTCGGCAGTGTCGACAGCCAGCGCGGAGCATGGTGCTTCCACTTGTGCGTGAGATGGGGGCCCCCTCCGGGAGGAGCCCCCGGGGCGTGTACAGCCCCGCCCTGACACGTGGCTTGCACGGCAGGGCTGCGAGGTGTATCTGGGCACTCGTGAGCCCGCGCGGGACTCACGAGGCCCTACCTCAAGGCGGGTTGCACCTGGTCTTGAGTCTTGGTGACTGTGTGTTCCTGCAAGGCGGTTAGATGCAAGAACTCTACGTCCTCAGGTCCCGGCCCTCGAGTGAGCTCAGCCGCCACTGGTATGCCAGGTCGCGATGCCGTGGTCAAGGCCAGGGGGTGAGGGCTCGAGAGCCAGTAAGAGCTCCGGAGTCGCGATGCTCAGGAGCCCCCCTTTTAACGCGCAAGCGAATTGCATAGGATGAACAGACTCGTGGTGGGCGGCGATCGAGCAGGCGATAGCCGTGGGCAGGCTAAGCATGGAGAGCAATTCAACTTGGATAAATGCAGGAAGATACATGCCACCGGGTCCGGCCCGAGCGGCTTGGGGATGATGCAGCCCGAGGGGCGCCCCTAGCAAGGTAAGCTAAAGACATAAGCAAAAGGGATACATGCCACAGGGACGGACCCATGCGGCCTGGGAATAATGCAGCCCGAGAGGCGCTCCCAGCTAAACGAGCTTGGAAGATGTCACCTGGTTCTGTAGACGAAGTAGAGTTGGTGCAGCTGAAGGCGTGCGTTGAAGAAATGGCCCCTCATGAGCCGCCGGAGCCCTGAGCCTCGGGAGGCTCTGGGGGCTCGGGAGGTTCCCTGAAGACCTTCTCCATCTCCTCCAGGACGGCGTGGTACCTGGCCTCCTGAGCCGCCAGGACACGCTGCATGTTGCACTGATAGGCCGACGCCATGCTTGACAAGCCGAAGGGCATGCGAACATAGCTGTGCGGCGGGCCCTTGCAGCGGCCCACACGCGAAGGCCAGAAACGCTCCTGAGACGCGGCCCTGTTGAGCCCTGGGACGTCGACGCAGACATGCAGCCAGGCATCCTCGCCTGGATGGGGAGCTGTGCCCTGTGAGCGGCTGTCGCCGTGCATGGCTCTTGCGTCTTGCAGTTCCTGTGTGGTCTTGGCGATGAACTCCTGGGTGGTGGGCACTCCTTGCCCTGTGATCTCCTGAGGGACACGTGCCGCGAAGCACGCCTCCAAGTGGTTCCCAAGTGCCTTCCTCGTGAGGGTGGCAAGGTCTGAGGCCCTCCAGAAGAGAGCCCCCGAGCCCTGCCCGAGGAGGGCGCCGGGCGCGCTTTCCTATGCGATGGAGGGAGGCGCCCCTGGGACGGGCGCTGATCCTGATGAGGCTCCTGCCGCGTCGCCATCCTCCTGAGGTCCTGCGCGGCGCAGCTTCTTCTTCTTGGGGATGGCCTCCGGAGGGCCCTCGCTTCTGCTGTCGGGGTCGTCGATTGCTGCAGCTTGGAAGGCGCGCTCGAGGGAGCACACCGCATCCCTCTCTTCACATGGGACCATGATGATCCCTCCGCTTCCTGGCATCTTGAGAACGTTGTAACCGTGATGGGTGACTGCCATGAACTTGGCCAGGGCTGGATACCCGAGGATAGCATTGTACGGCAGGCGGATGTGCGCGACGTCGAAGTCGATGAGCTCGATGCGGTAGTTCTTGCGCTCCCCGAAGGTGACAGGCAGGCGGACCTGCCCTATCGGCGTGGTGGAACCGTCGGTCACTCTGAGAAAGGCTTGGTGGGCTGGAGCTGTTCATATGGCACTTGGAGGTTGTCGAACGTGTCGACGGACAGGACGTTGAGCCCTGCGCCGCCGTCGATGAGGGTCTTGGTAACCTGCACATTGCTGATGACTGGGGTACACAGCATAGGGAGGGCGCGAGCGGTGGCTGCGCACTTGAGCTGATCTGCCGAGTTGAAAGTGATGGCGCATTGAGACCACTTGAGCGGGCGCGTGGCCTCGAGCTTGGGGAGCACCGCATTCACCTCGCGAGCAAACTGTTTGAAGATGCGCTGAGAGGCTGGGGCTTGGGCGCCGCCCAAGATGCAGGCGATTGCGCGCGGCTCTTGGAAGCCCCCAGCCCCCTCGTCCTGGTGGTGGTTGTCGTTCCTTCTTGGCGGCGGCAGCGGAGGAAGACCGGTGTTGCCTTGGGGGCGATCCTCACGAGGCGGGTCCCTCCAAGCGCCCTCGCGAGGTTGGTCCTGCCAGCGGTCCTCACGAGGCCGGTCGCGCCACTCCTGGCGCGGGCCACGGTCGTCCCAGCGTCCGCCTCCACGTCCTCCTCCGCGGCCGTAGCCCCGGTCGCTGCGCTCGGGGCGTCAACCGAAGCGTCATTCTCGTATGGCTCTGAGCTCTTGACAGTCGCTGGTGTTGTGTGTGTTCAGGTTGTGGAAGGTGCAGAACGGCCGGCTGTTCTTGGAAGACTCGGGCTGATCTCTGCCCCGCTTGGTGTCGGGCTCCGCTGCGAGCACAGCTGCCTCCTTGCGCTTCACGTCCTTGGCCTTGGTTTTCTTCTCCTCTGCACCCACGACTAGCAGCTCAAGGAGAGAGAGGCGCCCCTCCTCAGCTCTTGCACACTTGGTCGCCAGGTTGAACAACTCCTGAGAGGTGCAGAGCTCCTCGTGGATGGTGAGATCATCCTTCATCTTGATGTCACGGACGCCGTCTGAGAACGCGGAGATGATGGCTTCGTCCGTAACCTTGGGGATCTTGAAGCGGGTGTTGTTGAAGCGCTGGATGTACTTCTGGAGGGTCTCTCCTGGTTGTTGCTTGATGCGGCGTAGATCACCCGCGGCCGGCGGGCGGTCGCGAGTGCCCTGGAAGTTGGCGACCAAGCGATCGCGCATTTCGTCCCAAGAGGAGATCGAGCCGTGCTGCAGGTTCAGGAGCCAGGAGCGGGCTCCATCCTTGAGAGCCATGGGAAACCAGTTCGCCGTGACTTTTTCGTCGCCTGGCCGCTTCGATGCTCAGCTCATAGAGCTGCAGGAACTTCGCGGGGTCGGCGGTACCGTCGTAGCGAGGAGGCAGATCCGGCTTGAACTTGCCTGGCCAGGCGACGCTATGCAGCTCAGGGGTGAAGGCGTGGCAGCCAGCCGTGGTTGCCGGGGCCCACTTCGGAGGTGGAGCTTGGTCTTGACGAGGTCCGTGCTGCGCCGCTGCGGGCGGTGCGCGGTCTTGACGAGGTGGCGTGGGGAGCGCAGGTGCAGCTTCTCGCGGCCGCGAAATTTCTTGGCAGCTTCTCTCTTCGCGCGGGGGCACTGGGCATGGTGGATCATGTCGCGGAGGCGCGCGCCTTGGTGCCAAGGCACCGTCTTGGGGCAGAGGTGGTGGAGGCACACCATGAGCCTCGTCGCCCGTGGCTGGTTGAGGGGGAGGTAGAGAGAGGGACGGCACCGGGGAGCCCCCTACGGCGCGGACGAGCTCGGCGACGCGATCGAGCCACTCCTCATAGAGGTCGTCGACGGGGCGGTAGCGCAGGAGTTCCTTCGCTGCGAGGAGCGCGGCCCGCGCCTCCATCGGAGCGAGGCGTGCGTGAGACGAAGAACCGGCAGGGGTCAGCGATGGAGTGGCGGTGCGGCCGTCCTGCCGCACCGAAGGATGCAACAAGGACGCCTGCTGCTCGTTCCCCGCCGGGCCGGTGGCAGCGTTGGCGGCGGGTGACGGAGAACGATGAGGTGGCCCACCGACGGGAGCCGTCTGAGCGACACAGGCGGTGAGGGCAGCCCGACGCTCAGCCCGAGCACGGCGAGCGTCCGCCATGGAGATGACGAAGCGACGGAGCGACAACTGATGAAAGGGAAGCTACAGCGCACCCCTACCTGGCGCGCCAAATGTCGGATGTGGGGTTCCGGCAAACCCTTAAGGTTCGAACACTGGGGTGCGCGCGAAGTCTTTCCCTCCTACCGATCTACACTCTAGCTCGCTAAGATCTCGCGGACGAACTCGACGAACTCGCAACACAGAAAGACATGAGGTTTATACTGGTTCGGGCCACCGTTGTGGTGTAATACCCTACTCTAGTGTGGTGGTGGTGGATTGCCTCTAGGGCTGATGATGAACAGTACAAGGGAAGAACAGCCTCCTGAGGTTGAGGTGTTCTTGTGGCTAGGGTAGGCTCTCGATCGGGTTGGATCAAGCTAAGATGAGATGAGATCAGATCAGGTGCCTCTACTATTGTGGCTAGCTCTACTTATATAGGCCCTGGTCCTCTTCCTAAATGTTGAGCGGGAAGGGAGCCAACAACGGCGGGGAAATTTGAAGGGGGACAACTAGTACAAGCTATCCTGACAAAAGCGGTCTTCGCCTGCGAAAAGCTCTGGTGGTGACGCCGTCTTGGGCTCCATGATGACCTCCGTCTTGCCGCCCTCCTGGTCTTGGTCTCGTTGCACCAATATAGAAACCTTTGCCTGATGCGGTACTCTTCGCCTGCGCTGGCCTCCTTAGCACCAAAGAGGAAATAAGGACGCTGCGCGCGCTGGCGCCCGCCTGGTGTCGTTCGTCATGGCTCACGTCACGAAGGCCTCGTGAGGTTTGCCCCGCCTTGATATCTCTGCTCCTCGTGAGCCTGCCTGGCTAGGCCACTCCAGAGGAGGTCTTGTGTCATCCGCCTCGCGAGGCTCGGACCCTCATGAGGGTCTTGGATGCCTTGTTGATGAAGATGGGCCGTACGGCCTGCTGGCTTAGCCACACTGTGGGCCGCAGGCAGGCAAGTCTAGGGACCCCCGTTCCCAGAACACTGACAAATACACCACTATGGATCCGCTCTCGTCTCCCTTCGAGAACGCCATCCATAGCACTCACACTTATCTTGCGCATTTTAGAGTATCCACTTTCACTTGTCTATGAACTGTATAGGCAACCCAGAAGTCCTTTACCGCGGAAACGGCTATTCGAATAGATCAGTTATAACCTTGCAGGGGTGTACTTCTTCACACGTGTTTCCACCACTTAGCGTCTGCACACGACATGTGCTCGTCAGACTTCAAGCGAAAGCTGACGTGGGTGTAGACCACGACCTGACTAACCACACAAGTCTCTAGTCCAGGTTTATCGCCTATTCGGGTTCCATCCGCGAGGAGATCCGGCCGGGGTTTCGCTCGCAGCCCCAAACAATGTGTGCAGGGTTCCCAAGACACCAAACGGACGCCCGGTACACCTTGCCACGGTGTATCTACCGCATCATAGCCCACCCCTAGGGTCAGTGCTACGCACGGCCTCCAACACATATCCTACAAACACCAGAAACTAGTTGCAACTCCTGGACAGAGGACAGGGGCGGTTAATAAGTCGAGCGGAGTCATATTTCAGGGCCCAACGTGTGGTAGTAGCTGTTCATGGATCACAAACACAGAACTCAGTTCCTGAGGACGGTCTCAATGAGACAACCCACCATGTACTCCTACATGGCCTCTCACCGCTACCTTTACCAAATCGTGTTCACACACTTAGCTCACACATAGTAGGACATGGTCATTACCATTCCAATTCATTCCCTATGAATCAGACCCGACTCAACTCTAAGCAGTAGCAGGCATGACAAACAAGCATGAATGAGTAGGCACATCAGGGCTCGAACAACTCCTACTCATGCTAGTGGGTTTCATCTATTTACTGTGGCAATGACAGGTCATGCAGAGGAAAAAGAGGTTCAGCTACCGCATCATGTAACAGTTGAATCGATGTTGTCCCAATGCAGTAAAAGAGAGTAGGAGTGAGAGAGTGGGATTGTATTGGAATGAACAAGGGGGTTTTGCTTGCCTGGCACTTCTGAAGATAATATAGCTCTTCATCGGTGTCATCGAACTCATCGTCGAAACCACGTCTACTGAGAGGGGACAAATACCGGCAAACAAGGAAGAACACAATCAATGCAATGCAACAATTATGATGCATGATAATGACATGGCAAAATGTGTGTGTTGAGCTAGTGCAACTACAACCAGATGGGTTTGAGCTATTTTGAACCAAGGATTCAAAGTTCAAGCTCATTTGTGATCTTAAATAGTGCTTTATCATGTTTTGCACTAAACAACAAGTTAACTTGTTTAAATATGCATGTAATCAGCACAGATGGATAGATTAGATTTTTCTGATCACTTTTCATATATAGCACTTTGCATTTGGAGTTACAGATTAATTCCTATGAATTTTTGAAGTTAGCACTATTTTTTGAAATTTCCTGAATAAGAATAAATCCAGAAAATGAGTTACTGCGTCAGCATTGCATCAGCAGGTCAACAGGGCGGTCCAGGTCAAACTTGACCGGTGGGACCCACTGGTCAGTGTCTCTGTTAATTAACTAACTTAATTAGGATTAGTTTAAAACTAACCTAGGTTTGACTAACGGGCAGGGCCCACATGTCAGTGACCCAGGGGAGTCAAACCCCTCGTCAAACTGGGCAGGGCCCACATGTCAGTGACCCGCTGGCGATGTCCAGACGTGACGGAGGTTGCGGGTTTTGCCCTCCGGCGAACAAATGGACGACGGAGGCCACACACGTGTAGCTGGGAGTGAGCCGCGTCGAGGGGTGGTGGTGGTTGAGCTCAAGGTCGCCGGAAACAACGTCGGCGATGAGCTTCGCGGCTGCCGGAGTTTGGGCGAGGACGAACCTGTCGATGCAGTGGTCTTGGAGGCTCGAGGCCAGCTCCTACGTGGCCTACGTGGTGCTGTGAAGGCAGTGGACATGGTGGTGTGGCCGTTGGGTGGCCGGAGCTACGTCGGCGACGAGCTCAGGTGGCGGCGCGTGCCGTGAAGCTCGTTGCAGTCAATGTAGGGGACGGAAGTGAGAACGGAGAGGATGGGGAGAGGAAGAAGCTCACGACGGTCGCAGCGAGCTAGACGGCGAGGCCGGGGACGAGCTGGAGCAGTGGTGACGGCGAAGGGGATCTCCGGCGATGGCTGAGTCGGGCGAGGTCGGTGCAGTGGCTCCGGGGCGAACGAGCCCTCGGGGCTCGGTCTGCTTGATGGAGAGGAGGGTGGCAGAGCTGCTGGACACGACGAGGCGGCGTGGAGTCGACGATGGTCGCGTCTACGACGGCAAGGCGGTTGCGGCTGTGTCGGCCATGGTGGGGGAGGGCGAGGGAGAGGCGTTGGGGGCGAATGGAGGAGTCCAGGGGGGTCGGGGAGACGACGTGGAGGTCGTCCAGGCGTCCAAGGGCGCGGGCGGCAAGCAGGTGGCGCCGTGGCGAGCTCTCGCATGCCGGCGTCACCTCCCTGCCTGCCTGGCGGGGACGAAGCAGCTGGCTGGCACAGGCCAGCACAGTGCTGGGCCGCCAGGTGGCCGGCTGGTGGCTTTGCCAGGTTAGTCCATTTTCCTTTTATTTTCTGTTTTCTTTTATTTCTGCAGGTTCGTGGCCTTTCTAAAATACCTAGGACCTTTCAAAAATCACGAAACTACTCATGGCCATTGTATAGAATATAACCAACAGTAAACATTTCAGTTTATGATTATTTGGACATTTAAAATATTTTATAGCATTTAAATATCCAAATGCGAATAACAAATGATTTAATCCAGTGACCTTATGATGTCCTAGAAAAGTGTGCACCATTTTTGTGAGAGGTTCTAGACCAAGGCAAAGATGATGAACATTTTAGAACGGCATTTCAGGTTCATTGAAAAAGATTTTAGTAAACCCTAGTTGGATTAAGGGGGTGCTGGGGGTTCTGTCATCCCCATTTCAAGTTTCTGGAAATTTAAACATGATGCAGTCACTCTAATGCATGCACAGACTAGGGTTGTGACGATCCGGCTTATGTCTTCGACTTTGCAAGGAGGGTTCTTCATTATACTCCGGATTGATGACAATCCGGTTGACCTCCATGTTCTGCCTTTATGATTCCTTCCTGTCGTCACCTCGATTTCCACGCGTCGGGCGAATGCGAATGGTCCATATTTTTTTACAAATAAGCCCCTTACCATGCAAGGGCGGCATCTATATAAGTGTTGGGGAACACAGTATTTCAAAAAATTTCCTATGATCAGAGCAGATCTATCTAGGAGATGCATAGCAACGAGACAGGAGAGTGTGTCCACGTACCCTTGTAGACTGAAAGCGGAAGCGTTTAGCAACACGGTTGATGTAGTCGAACGTCTTCACGATTCAACCGATCCAAGTACCAAACGTATGGCACCTCCATGTTCAGCAGACGTTCAGCACGATGACGTCCCTCGAGCTCTTGATACAGTTGAGGACGAGGGAGAGTTCCGTCAGCACGACGACGTGGCGACGGTGATGATGAAGTTACCGGCGTAGGGTTCGCCTAAGCACTACGATGATATGACCGAGGTGGTAAACTGTGGAGGGGGCACTGCACACGGCTAAGAGATTGTCTGTTGTGCTTTGGGGTGTCCCCCTGCCCACGTATATAAAGGAGAGGGAGGAGGAGGCCGACCAAGGGGGGGCGCGCGCCATAGGGGAGTCCAACTAGGGTTCCCAATCCTAGTTGGAGTCCCCTTCCTTTTTCCAAGAGGGGAGAGAGGGAAGGAGGAAGAGAGGGAGAAGGAAAGAGGGGGTGCCGCCCCCTCCCTAGTCCAATTCGGACTTGCCATGGGGGGGCATCCCTTGTGGCCCTTCCCTCCTTTCCACTAAAGCCCATTAAGGCCCAATACTTCCCCGGGGGGTTCCGGTAACCTCCCGGCACTCCGAAAAATACCCGAATCACTTCGGAACCATTCCGGTGTCCGAATATAACCTTCCAATATATCGATCTTTACCTCTCGACCATTTCGAGACTCCTCGTCATGTCCGTGATCTCACATGGGACTCCGAACAAACTTCGGTCATCAAATCACATAACTCATAATACAAATCGTCATCGAACGTTAAGCGTGCGGACCCTGCGGGTTCGAGAACTATGTAGACATGACTGAGACACATCTCTGGTCAATAACCAATAGCAGAACCTGGATGCTCATATTGGCTCCTACATATTCTACGAAGATCTTTTATCGGTCAAACCGCATAACAACATACGTCATTCCCTTTGTCATCGGTATGTTACTTGCCCAAGATTCGATCGTCGGTATCATCATACGTAGTTCAATCTCGTTACCGGCAAGTCTCTTTACTCATTCTCTAATGCGTCATCCCATAACTAACTCATTAGTCACATTGCTTGCAAGGCTTATAGTGATGTGCATTACCGAGAGGGCCCAGAGATACCTCTCCGATACTCGGAGTGACAAATCCTAATCTCGATCTATGCCAACTCAACAAACACCATCGGAGACACATGTAGAGCATCTTTATAACCATCCAGTTACGTTGTGACGTTTGATAGCACACAAAGTGTTCCTCCGGTATTCGGGAGTTGCATAATCTCATAGTCAGAGGAACATGTATAAGTCATGAAGAAAGCAATAGCAATAAAACTAAACGATCATTATGCTAAGCTAACAGATGGGTCTTGTCCATCACATCATTCTCTAATGATGTGATCCCGTTCATCAAATGACAACACATGTCTATGGTCAGGAAACTTAACCATCTTTGATTAACGAGCTAGTCTAGTAGAGGCATACTAGGGACACACTGTTTGTCTGTCTATTCACAGATGTACTAAGTTTCCGGTTAATACAATTCTAGCATGAATAATAAACATTTATCATGATATAAGGAAATATAGATAACAACTTTATTATTGCCTCTAGGGCATATTTCCTTCAGTCTCCCACTTGCACTAGAATCAATAATCTAGATTACATAGTAATGATTCTAACAACCATGGAATCTTGGTGCTGATCATGTTTTGCTCGTGAAAGAGGCTTAGTCAATGGGTCTGCAACATTCAGATCCGTATGTATCTTGCAAATCTCTGTGTCTACCTCCTTGACTTGATCGCGGATGGAATTGAAGCGTCTCTTGATGTGTTTGGTTCTCTTGTGAAATCTGGATTCCTTCGCCAAGGCAATTGCTCCAGTATTGTCACAAAAGATTTTCATTGGACCCAATGCACTAGGTATTACACCTAGACCGAATCTGAACTCCTTCATCCAGACTCCTTCATTTGCTGCTTCCGAAGCAGCTATGTACTCCGCTTCACACGTAGATCCCGCCACGACGCGCTACTTGGAACCGCACCAACTGACAGCTCCACCATTCAATATAAATATGTATCCGGTTTGTGACTTAGAGTCATCCGGATCAGTGTCAAAGCTTGTATCGATGTAACCATTTACGACAAGCTCTTTGTCACCTCCATAAATGAGAAACATATCCTTAGTCATTTTCAGGTATTTCAGGATGTTCTTGACCGATGTCCAGTGATCCACTGCTGGATTACTTTGGTTCCTCCCTGCTAAACTAATAGCAAGCCACACATCAGGTCAGGTACACAACATTGCATACAAGATAGAACCTATGGCTGAGGCATAGGGAATTACTTTCATTTTCTCTCTATCTTCTGCAGTGGTCGGGCATTGAGCCTGACTCAATTTCACACCTTGTAACACAGGCAAGAACCCTTTCTTTGACTGATCCATATTGAACTTCTTCAAAACTTTATCAAGGTATGTGCTTTATGAAAGTCCAATTAAGCGTCTTGATCTATCTCTATAGATCTTGATGCCCAATATATAAGCAGCTTCATCGAGGTCTTTCATTGAAAATTTCTTATTCAAGTATCCTTTTATGCTATGCAAAAATTCTATATTATTTCCAATCAACAATATGTCATCCACATATAATATTAGAAATGCTACAGAGCTCCCACTCACATTCTTGTAAATACATGCTTCTCCAAAAGTCTGTATACAACCATATGCTTCGATCACACTATCAAAGCGTATATTCCAACTTCAAGATGTTTGCACCAGTCCATAAATGGATCGCTGGGGCTTGCACACTTTGTTAGCACCTTTAGGATCGACAAAACCTTCTGGTCGCATCATATACAACTCTTCTTTAAGATATCCATTAAGGAATGCAGTTTTGACATCCATTTGCCAAATTTCATAATCATAAAATGCGGCAATTGCTAACATGATTCGGACAGACTTAAGCATCGCTATGGGTGAGAAGGTCTCATCGTAGTCAACTCCTTGAACTTGTAGAAAACCTTTTGCAACAAGTCGAGCTTTGTAGATAGTAACATTACCGTCAGCGTCAGTCTTCTTCTTGAAAATCCATTTATTCTCTATGGCTTGCCGATCATCGGGCAAGTCAACCAAAGTCCACACTTTGTTCTCATACATGGATCCCATCTCAGATTTCATGGCCTCAAGCCATTTCGCGGATTCTGGGCTCATCATCGCTTCCTGATAGTTCGTAGGTTCTTCATGGTCAAGTAACATGACCTCTAGAACAGGATTACCGTACCACTCTGGTGCGGATCGTACTCTGGTTGACCTACGAGGTTCGATAGTAACTTGATCTGAAGTTTCATGATCATCATAATTAGCTTCCTCACTAATTGGTGTAGGAATCACTGGAACTGATTTCTGTGATGAACTACTTTCCAATTCGAGAGAAGGTACAATTACCTCATCAAGTTCTACTTTCCTCCCACTCACTTCTTTCGAGAGAAACTCCTTCTCTAAAAAGGATCCATTCTTAGCAACGAATATCTTGCCTTCGGATCTGTGATAGAAGGTGTATCCAACAGTCTCCTTTGGGTATCCTATGAAGACACATTTCTCCGATTCGGGTTCGAGCTTATCAGGTTGAAACTTTTTCACATAAGCATCGCAGCCCCATACTTTAAGAAACAACAACTGAGGTTTCTGGCTAAACCACAGTTCATATGGTGTCATCTCAACGGATTTAGATGATGCCCTATTTAACGTGAATGCAGCCGTCTCTAAAGCATAACCCCAAAACGATAGCGGTAAGTCAGTAAGAGACATCATAGATCGCACCATATCCAATAAAGTATGGTACGACGTTCGGACACACCATTACACTGTGGTGTTCTAGGTGGCGTGAGTTGCGAAACTATTCTGCATTATTTCAAATGAAGACCAAACTCATAACTCAAATATTCACCTCCATGATTAGATCGTAGAAACGTTATTTTCTTGTTACATGATTTTCCACTTCACTCTGAAATTCTTTGAACTTTTAAAATGTTTTAGACTTATGTTTCATCAAGTAGATATACCCATATCTGCTCAAATCATCCATGAAGGTCAGAAAATAACGATACCCGCCGCGAGCCTCAACACTCATTGGTCCGCATACATCAGTATGTATTATTTCCAACAAGTCAGTTGCTCGCTCCATTGTTCCGGAGAACGGAGTCTTAGTCATCTTGCCCATGAGGCATGGTTCACAACCATCAAGTGATTCATAATCAAGTGATTCCAAAAGCCCATCAGCATGGAGTTTCTTCATGCACTTACACCAATATGACCTAAACGGCAGTGCCACAAATAAGTAGCACTATTATTATTAACCTTGCATCTTTTGTCTTCAATATTATGAATATGTGTATCACTACAATCAAGATTCAACAAAAATAGACCACTCATCAAGGGTGCATGACCATAAAAGATATTACTCATATAAATAGAACAACCATTGTTCTCTGATTTAAATGAATAACCATCTCGCATCAAACAAGATCCAGATATAATGTTCATGCTTAATGCCGGCACCAAATAACAATTATTCAGGTCTAAAACTAATCGCGAAGGTAGATGTAGAGGTAGCGTGCCGATAGCGATCACATCAACCTTGGAACCATTTCCCACGTGCATCGTCACCTCGTCCTTAGCTAATCTTTGTTTAATCTGTAGCCCCTGTTTCAAGTTGCAAATATGAGCAACAGAACCAGTATCAAATACCCAGGCGCAACTACGAGCATTAGTAAGGTACACATCAATAACATGTATATCAAATATACCTTTCACTTTGCCATCCTTCTTATCCGCCAAATACTTGGGGTAGTTCCGCTTCCAGTGACCAGTCCCTTTGCAGTAGAAGCACTCAGTCTCAGGCTTAGGTCCAGACTTGGGTTTCTTCACTTGAGCAGTGACTTGCTTGCCGTTCTTCTTGAAGTTTCCCTTCTTCCCTTTGCCCTTTTTCTTGAAACTAGTGGTCTTGTCAACCATCAACACTTGATGCTCCTTTTTGATTTCTACCTCCGCAGCCTATAGCATTGCAAAGAGCTCGGGAATACTCTTTTCCATCCCTTGCATATTATAGTTCATCACGAAGCCTTTATAGCTTGGTGGCAGTGATTGAAGAACTCCGTCAATGACACTATCATCAGGAAGATTAACTCCCAGCTGAGTCAAGTGGTTGTGGTACCCAGACATTCTGAGTATGTGTTCACTGACAGAACTATTCTCCTCCATTTTGCACCTATAGAACTTGTTGGAGATTTCATATCTCTCAACTCGGGCATTTGCTTGAAATATTAACTTCAACTCCTGGAACATCTCATTTGCTCCATGACGTTCAAAACATCTTTGAAGTCCCAATTCTAATCCGTAAAGCATGGCACCCTGAACTATCGAGTAGTCATCAGCTTTGCTCTGCCAGACGTTCATGAGTCCGGAGTTGCTCCTGTAGCGGGTCTTGCACCTAGCGGTGCTTCTAGGACGTAATTATTCTGTGCAACAATGAGCATAATCCTCAAGTTATGGACCCAGTCCGTGTAGTTGCTACCATCATCTTTCAACTTAGCTTTCTCTAGGAAAGCGTTAAAATTCAAGGGAACGGTAGCACGCGCCATAGATCTACGACAACATAGACATGAAAAACTATCAAGTAGTAAGTTCATGATAAATTAAAGTACAATTAATCATATTACTTAAGAACTCCCAGTTAGATAGACATCCCTCTAGTCATCTAAATGATCACGTGATCCAAATCAACTAAACCATGTCCGATCATCACGTGAGATGGAGTAGTTTTCAATGGTGAACATCACTATATTGATCATATCTACTATATGATTCATGTTCGACCTTTCGGTCTCAGTGTTCCGAGGCCATATCTGCATATGCTAGGCTCGTCAAGTTTAACCCGAGTATTCTACACGTGCAAAACTGGCTTGCACCCATTGTATGTGAACGTAGAGCTTATCACACCCGATCATCACGTGGTGTCTTGGCACGACTAACTATAGCAATGGTGCATACTCAGGGAGAACACTTATACCTTCAAATTTAGTGAGGTATCATCTTGTAATGCTACCAACGTACTAAGAAAAATAAGATGCATAAAAGATAAACATCACATGCAATCAAAATATGTGACATGATACGGCCATCATCATTTGTGCCTTTGATCTCCATCTCCAAAGCACCGCGATCTCCATCGTCACGGCTTGACACCTTGATCTCCATCATAGCATCGTTGTCGTCTCGCCAACTATTGCTTCCACGACTATCGCCACCGCCTAGTAATAAAGTAAAGAAATTACATGGCGATTGCATTTCATACAATAAAGCGACAACCATAAGGCTCCTGCCAGTTGCCGATAACTTCTACAAAACATGATCATCTCATACAACAATTTATATCTCATCATGTCTTGACCATATCACATCACAACATGCCCTGCAAAAACAAGTTAGACATCCTCTACTTTGTTATTGCAAGTTTTACGTGGCTGCTATGGGCTTCTAGCAAGAACTGTTCTTACTACGCACCAAAACCACAACGATTTTTCGTCAAGTGTGCTGTTTTAACCTTCAACAAGGACCGGTCGTAGTCAAACTCGATTCAACTAAATTTGGACAAACAGACACCCGCCAGCCACCTATGTGCGAAGCACGTCGGTAGAACCAGTCTCATGAACGCGGTCATGTAATGTCGGTCCGGGCCGCTTCATCCAACAATACCGATGAATCAAAGTAAGACGTTGGTGGTAAGCAGTATGACTATTATCGCCCACAACTCATGGTGTTCTATGATACGTCTCCGTCGTATCTACTTTTCCAAACACTTTTGCCCTTGTTTTGGACTCTAACTTGCATGATTTGAATGGAACTAACCCGGACTGACGCTGTTTTCAGCAGACTTTCCATGGTGTTATTTATGTGCAGAAACAAAAGTTCTCAGAATGACCTGAAACTCCACGAAACATATTTTTGGAAAATATTAAAAATATTGGAAGAATAATCCATGTCAGGGGGCCCACACCCTGTCCATGAGGGTGGGGGCGCGCTTGAACCCTGGGTGCGCCCCCTGCCTCGTGGGCCCCCTGACGCTCCACCGACCTCAACTCCAACTCCATATATTCGTGTTCGGGGAGAAAAAAAATCAATGAGAACGATTCATCACGTTTTACGATACGGAGCCGCCGCCAAGCCCTAAAACCTCTTGGGAGGGCTGATCTGGAGTCCGTTCGGGGCTCCGGAGAGGGGGATTCGTCGCCGTCGTCATCATCAACCATCCTCCATCACCAATTTCATGATGCTCACCGCCGTGCGTGAGTAATTCCATCGTAGGCTTGCTGGACGGTGATGGGTTGGATGAGCTTTATCATGTAATCGATTTAGTTTTGTAAGGGTTTGATCCCTAGTATCCACTATGTTCTGAGATTGATGTTGCTATGACTTTGTTATGCTTAATGCTTGTCACTAGGGCCCGAGTGCCATGATTTCAGATCTGAACCTATTATGTTTTCATGAATATATGTGAGTTCTTGATCCTATCTTGCAAGTCTATAGATACCTACTATGTGTTATGATCCGGCAACCCCGAAGTGACAATAATCGGGACCACTCCCGGTGATGACCGTAGTTTGAGGAGTTCATGTATTCACTATGTGTTAATGCTTCGGTCTGGTACTCTATTAAAAGGAGGCCTCAATATCCCTTAGTTTCCATTAGGACCCCGCTGGCACGGGAGGGTACAACAAAAGATGTCATGCAAGTTATTTTCCATAAGCACGTATGACTATATTCGGAATACATGCCTACATTACATTGATGAATTGGAGCTAGTTCTGTGTCACCCTATGTTATGAATGTTACATGATGAACCGCATCCGGCATAATTCTCCATCTCCGATCCAATGCCTACGAGCTTTTCACATACTGTTCTCCGCTTATTTATTTTTCCGTTGCTACTGTTACAATCATTACAAAACCCAAAAATATTACTTTTGCTACCGTTACCGTTACTTCCATATTACTTTGCTACTAAATACTTTGCTGCAGATACTAAGTTATCCAGGTGTGGTTGAATTGACAACTCAACTGCTAATACTTGAGAATATTCTTTGGCTCCCCTTGTGTCGAATCAATAAATTTGGGTTGAATACTCTACCCTCAAAAACTTTTGCGATCCCCTATACTTGTGGGTTATCAAGACTATTTTCTGGCGCCGTTGCCGGGGAGCATAGCTCTATTCTTTGAGTCACTTGGGATTTATATCTGCTGGTCACTATGAAGAACTTGAAAGACGAGAAAACTAAAATTTATCCCTCAACTATGAGGGGAGGTAAGGAACTGCCATCTAGCTCTGCACTTGATTCACCTTCTGTTTTGAGTAAGCTTGCGACACCTAAACCTGCTTCTGCTATTCATTTTGATATGTCGCATGTTATTGATGATGCCACTTCTGCTATGCATGATACTTATGATGAAAATACTTCTATGCTTGATACTACTGTGCCACTTGGTGAATTTCTTGATGAACAACTTGCTAGGGCTAAAGAGAATGAAATTATTGAAACTGATAATATTGAAGATAGTGATGATGAAGACTCTCCCCCTAATAAATATGAATTACCTGTTGTGCCTGAGGGTTATGTTTTGGATGAAGAATCTGCTAGAGCCATTTTAGCTTGCAATGATAGAAGTGATCTTAAGAAGTTATTAGCTAAATGGAAGCAGCGATCTCTTAATGCTATAATGAAACCTGACCCTGCTTTTGCTACTTCACCTATCTGTGTTACTGATAAGGATTATGAATTCTCTGTTGATCCTGATATAATTACTTTGGTTGAATCTGATCCTTTTTATGGCTATGAATCTGAAACTGTTGTGGCACATCTTACTAAATTAGATGATATAGCCACCCTGTTCACTAATGATGAGAAATCTGGCTACCTTTATATCCTTAATATATTTCCGTTATCATTAAAGGGTGATGCTAAGATATGGTTTAATTCTCTTGATCCTGGTTGTGTGCGTAGTCCCTAGGATATGATTTATTACTTCTCTGCTAAATATTTCCCTACTCATAAGAAACAAGCTGCTTTAAGGAATATATATGATTTTGTGCAAATTGAAGAAGAGAGTCTCCCACAAGCTTGGGGGAGGCTTCTCCAATTACTTAATGCTTTGCCTGATCATCCTCTTAAGAAAAATGAAATACTTGATATCTTTTATAATGGACTAACCGATGCTTCCAGAAATTACCTGGATAGTTGTGTTGGTTCTGTTTTCAGGGAAAGAACACCGGATGAAGCCGAAGTTCTATTGAATAATATGTTGACAAATGAAAATAATTGGACACTTCCTGAGCTAGCTCCTGAGCCAATTCCTGAGCCTATTCCTAACCAACTCCGAAGAAGAGGGGTGTTCTATTTCTCAGTCCTGAAGATATGCAAGAGGCAAAGAAATCTATGAAAGAAAAGGGTATTAAAGCTGAAGATGTTAAGAATTTACCTCCTATTGAAGAAATACATGGTCTTAATTTACCATCTGTTGAAGAAACATATGGTCCTAATCCTTCACCTATTGAAGAAACTCATGGTCTTGATAACCCGACACAGGTAGTAAAGGTAAATTCTCTCTATAGATTTGATGAAGGTGATATTCCTCACTATAAGTCTGCTAGACAATGCTTAGAAGAGTTTGATAATTTTATTGTCAAACAAGAAAACTTCAATGCTTATTTTGGTAGACAATTGAAATACAATTTCGATATGCTTGAACACTTGGGTGATTATATATCTAGAGTTAAAGGTGAACTTAAACTCATTAGTAAACATGCTTCTATGGTTACCACTCATATAGAACAAGTACTTAAGGCTCAGAATGATTTGCTCAATGAATTAAATAGTAAGAATAATGATTATGCTGTTAGAGTGGCTACTAGAACTGGTAAGATGACTCAGGAACCTTTGTATCCTGAAGGCCACCCTAAGAGAATTGAACAAGATTCTCAGAGAAATAATATTGATGCACCTAGTCCTTCTAAAAAGAAGAAAAAGAAAAATGATAGGACTTTGCATGCTTCTAGTGAACCTATTGCTGAACCACCTGAGAATCCAAATGATATTTCTATTTCTGATGCTGAAGCGCAATATGGTAATGAACATGAAACTAGTGAAAATATTAATGATGATGTTCATGTTGATGCTCAACCTAGCAATGACAATGATGTAGAAATTGAACCTGCTGTTAATCTTGATAACCCACAATCAAAGAATCAACGTTATGATAAGAGAGACTTTGTTGCTAGGAAACATGGTAAAGAAAGAGAACCTTGGGTTCAGAAACCCATGCCTTTTTCTCCCAAACCATCCAAGAAAAAGGATGATGAGGATTTTGAGCGCTTTGCTGAAATGATTAGACCTATCTTCTTGCGTATGCGATTAACTGATATGCTCAAAATGAATCCTTATGCTAAGTACATGAAAGAAATTGTTACTAATAAAAGAAAGATACCAGAAGCTGAAATTTCCACCATGCTTGCTAATTATACTTTTAAGGTGGAATACCCAAGAAACTAGGAGATCCAGGAGTACCCACTATACCATGCTCCATTAAAAGAAACTATGTTAAAACTTCTTTATGTGATCTTGGAGCCGGTGTTAGTGTTATGCCTCTCTCTTTATATCATAGACTTGACTTGAATAAGTTGACACCTACTGAAATATCTTTGCAAATGGCTGATAAATCAACCGCTATACCTGTCGGTATTTGTGAGGATGTGCCTGTTGTGGTTGTTACTATTTTAACAGACTCTGTTATTCTTGATATTCCCGAGGACGATAGTATGTCTATTATTCTTGGAAGACCTTTTTTGAATACTGCAGGGGCTGTTATTGATTGCAACAAAGGCAATGTCACTTTTCATGTTAATGGCAATGAGCATACGGTACACTTTCCAAGGAAATGACCTCAAGTTCATAGTATCAACTCTATTGGAAAAATTCCATCGATTATTTTTGGAGGTTTTGAATTTCCTCTTCCTACTGTCAAAAAGAGATATGATATTCTTATTATTGGGGATGTGCATATCCCCGTTGAGGTAACATAGTGTTATCGAAATTTCTTCGGTTCCATGTTATTCGGAATGAGTTTGTTAACAAGACTTGATCAACCTTGTTAGTGGATTCCTTTTGATGAGCATGAGATCGATGAAACTAGAAGGCACAACCTTCTGTACTCTCTTTCTACTTTCTGTTATTTAGTTGAAATAAAGTAGAAATAGTAATTTTTTGTCTGTTTTCTGATTTATCCGTGCAATAAAAAATACCCCGGAAATAAAAGTTCTCCAAAAGCCTCGAAATTGAAATATGATTTTTTCTGGAATATTTGAGAATATCTGGCACTGAGAACACCGCAGGGGGAGCAAGCTATTGGCCACGAGGGTCCAGGGCGCGCCCACCCCTACAGGGCGCGCCCCCTGCCTCGTGGGCCCACGGTGGCTCCCCTCCACTTATTCCTGCACCCACACACTTCTTCTTCCTCCCAAAAAAAAATCACCATCCAGCTCAAGCACGAGTTCTAGCTCATTTTGCTGCGATTTTCGATCTCCTTGCTCAAAGCACCTCTCACAAAACTGCTTGGGGAGATTGTTCCTTGGTATGTGACTCCTCCATTGGTCCAATTAGTTTTTGTTCTAATGCTTTATTCATTGTAAATTTGTGTTGCCTAGGTGACCATGTTCTTGAGCTTGCATGTCAAATTTATATGGTTCCAAGTAGTTCTAATGCATGATATAGGCTCTAGGCACTTGTAGGAGTAGTTGCTATCAATTTTGTTGAGCTTGGTTCACTTTTATTTGAAGTTACTAAAAATTTCAGAAATTTTTCAGAGGAAGAAATATGCTTAGGAAAATGTACCAAGGTGGTTCTTCAAGGAAGCAAGGACCCAGGCTTGCAATGCGTGACGCTAACGATGAGCCGCCAAGGGACCCTCCAGTGCGGCCTTGTGAATGGCCTTCAGAAAACTTTATGGATCGAGCGGGAATCAAGGAAGAATTTAACGCATATTTGCGTAACGCTGATCTTGTGAGCTTCGAGGAAGAAAAGTGCCGCCAGTACCACTATCTCACTAGTTCCTTTGTGAGGAGGTTTGAATTTTCATCTTCGCGCAATTCTCCAACTGTCCTGTTTGATCTTTATGAAAAATCTTATACGATGGACTTAGAGGATTTTACCACTGCTTGCAAACTTCCACAATGGGGTAGCGCTAGTGAACCTCGCAAATCTGAATTTAGAAATTTTCTTGCTAGTATAACTGCGGGGGAATCTAGAGATATAGCACAAGCTACCATAGGGAGCATTCATTTTCCTGCTATACATTATTTTTCTCTCTTCATAGGTAGGTGCATAAATGGTAAAGATGAAGCATGTCATATGTGTGTCCCCGACCTCAGTATTCTTAGGAGTGCTGTGCTAGGAGACAAATCTTATAATTTGGGAGCCATTGTTGCACGTAGGTTGCATCATAATAGATTTAATGGAGATTTCTTTGGCGGAATTTATGCAACCCGCTTAGCTGATTTTCTTGGTGTAACCATACGTAATGATGATATTGAATTGCCTCCTACTTATTTAGACTTTAATGCTATGGTTCACCACCAGTTTGTCGAGAGGAATGAATCACCTCTCCGGTATCGCTTAATCTTTGACAGACGTCGTGCTGTCCGTATTACTCTCCCTGCTCCTGCCTTCTTTGATTATCAGGCAAAAGGAAGACATTTTATTACCAGAGAGGAGGCAGATGAGTACGAGAGGAGGGCGGAGGCAGCTCGCCATCACGCTGCAGCTCAGGAGGCAATAGCCGCTGCATCTCAATACGACCCCAGCTACAACTATGGATATCCGCCAGGCCATCCGTGACAATAAACCAACTTAGGCCAAAAGCCTAAGCTTGGGGGAGTAAGTATTTCCCACCTACATTACATTTATGTTCACACACACTCATTGCTAGATGTCGGTGCTCATACTTTTTCACTGTAATATCCATGCTAGTTTATTTTCTTTTTCTTGCTTTCTTCTTGTGTGTTTGAAAAACCTTAAGAAAAACCAAAAAAATTAGTGTAGCTTTTAGTTAGTTTACTTTTCTTGCTGTAGTAGTAATAATTAAAAAGAAAACCCAAAAAGATTTCCCGTTCTTCTTTTGCTTGTTGGGAGCTTTCCCGTGTAAATAGTTTTATTTCTTTTCTTTTCTTTGGGGGTCGATAGGAGAAGACCATAATTAAATTGTTGAAGTGGCTCTTATATGCATTGTTGTTGATTTAACGAAGAGCCCCTATTGCCTTGTCTTCTCCTGCTTATTGAATGCTCACAGATTCCAGCTTAGTCCAATGCATGTGCACTATTATTATTATTCACATCGTTCGGTCGTGCAAGTGAAAGGAAATTATGACGATATATGATGGACCAACTGAGATACGAGAAGCTGGTATGAACTCGACCTCTCTTGTTTTTGTAAATATGATTAGTTCATCATTCCTGATTCAGCCTATTATGAATAAACATGTTTGCAATGACAATTAGATATCATAGTTGCTTATGCCATGCTTGATTAGCTATGAGTTATAATGGTTTACCTTGCGTGCCAACATGCTATTAAAATGGTTGTGATGTGGTATAGTGGGGTGGTATCCTCCTTTGAATGATTTAAGTGACTCGACTTGGCACATGTTCACACATGTAGTTGAAACAAATCAACATAGCCTTTACGATATTTATGTTCATGGTGGATTATATCCTACTCATGCTTGCACTCAATGTTTATTAATTTTAATGCATGTTCATGACTGTTGTCGCTTTCTAGTTGGTCGCTTCCCAGTCTTTTGCTAGCCTTCACTTGTACTAAGCAGGAATACTGCTTGTGCATCCAATCCCTTAAACCCCAAAGTTATTCCATATGAGTCCACCATACCTTCCTATATGCGGTATCTACCTGCCGTTCCAAGTAAATTTGTATGTGCCAAACTCTAAACCTTCAAATGAAATTCTGTTTTGTATGCTCGAATAGCTCATGTATCAACTAGGGCTGTCCGTATCTTCCATGCTAGGCGGGTTATTCTCAAGAGGAGTGGACTCCGCTCCTCACTCACGAGAAAATGGCTGGTCACCGGGATGCCCAGTCCCATGCTTTATGCAAACTAAATCAAAATAATTGCAAACAAAACTCCCCCTGGGACTGTTGTTAGTTGGAGGCACTCGTTGTTTCGAGCAAGCCATGGATTGATGCTTGTTGGTGGAGGGGGAGTATAAACTTTACCATTCTGTTTGGGAACCGCCTATAATGTGTGTAGCATGGAAGATAACGCCATCTCTTGGTTGTTATGTTGAGAATGAAAGTATGCTGGTTAAAATATTATTTATCTCTGCTTTAAAATCGAGCTCTGGCACCTCTACAAATCCCTGCTTCCCTCTGCGAAGGGCCTATCTATTTACTTTCATGTTGAGTCATCACCCTCTTATTAAAAGCACTTGCTAGAGAGCGCTGCTGTCATTTGCATCCATTACTATTAATTTATATTGGGTATGGCTATGACCGGATCTCTTTTACCATGAATTACAATGTCTAGTCAGTCCTTGATCTTTAAAGGTGCTCTACATTTATGTTTTGCGGTCTCAAAAAGGGCTAGCGAGATACCATCCTATTATATCATATCATGATTGTTTTGAGAAAGTGTTGTCATCCGAGATTTATTATTATTTCTCGCTAGTTGATTATGCCATTGATATGAGTAACCATGAGACCTAAGAGTTATTGTGAGTGTGGTTAGTCATAATCTTTGCTGAAAACTTGAATGCTGGCTTTACATATTTGCAACAACAAGAGCAAACAGAGTTTGTAAAAGTTTTTCTTTATCACTTTCAGTTTATCAACTGAATTGCTTGAGGACAAGCAAAGGTTTAAGCTTGGGGGAGTTGATACGTCTCCGTTGTATCTACTTTTCCAAACACTTTTGCCCTTGTTTTGGACTCTAACTTGCTTGATTTGAATAGAACTAACCCGGACTGACGTTGTTTTCAGCAGACTTTCCATGGTGTTATTTATGTGCAGAAACAAAAGTTCTCGGAATGACCTGAAACTCCACGGAACATATTTTTGGAAAATTTTAAAAATACTGGAAGAAGAATCCACGTCAGGGGGCCCACACCCTGTCCACGAGGGTGGGGGGGGGGCGCCTGCCCCCCTGGGCGCGCCCCCTGCCTCGTGGGCCCCCTGACGCTCCACCGACCTCAACTCCAACTCCATATATTCGTGTTCGGGGAGAAAAAAAATCAGAGATAAGGATTCATCATGTTTTACGATACGGAGCCGCCGGCAAGCCCTAAAACCTCTCGGGAGGGCTGATCTGGAGTCCGTTCGGGGCTCCGGAGAGGGGGATTCGTCGCCGTCATCATCATTAACCATCCTCCATCACCAATTTCATGATGCTCACCACCGTGCGTGAGTAATTCCATCGTAGGCTTGCTGGACGGTGATGGGTTGGATGAGATTTATCATGTAATCGAGTTAGTTTTGTTAGGGTTTGATCCCTAGTATCCACTATGTTTTGAGATTGATGTTGCTATGACTTTGCTATGCTTAATGCTTGTCACTAGGGCCCGAGTGCCATGATTTCATATCTGAACCTATTATGTTTTCATGAATATATGTGAGTTCTTGATCCTATCTTGCAAGTCTATAGTCACCTACTATGTGTTATGATCCGGCAACCCCGAAGCGACAATAATCGGGACCACTCCCGGTGATGACCGTAGTTTGAGGAGTTCATGTATTCACTATGTGTTAATGCTTTGGTCCGGTACTCTATTAAAAGGAGGCCTTAATATCCCTTAGTTTCCATTAGGACCCAGCTACCACGGGAGGGTAGGACAAAAGATGTCATGCAAGCTCTTTTCCATAAGCATGTACGACTATATTCGGAATACATGCCTACATTACATTGATGAATTGGAGCTAGTTCTGTGTCACCCTATGTTATGACTGTTACATGATGAACCGCATCCGACATAATTCTCCATCACCGATCCAATGCCTACGAGCTTTTCACATACTGTTCTCCGCTTATTTATTTTTCCATTGCTACGGTTACAATCATTACAAAACCCAAAAATATTACTTTTGCTACCGTTACCGTTACTTCCATATTACTTTGCTACTAAATACTTTGCTGCAGTTACTAAGTTATCCACGTGTGGTTGAATTGACAACTCAACTGCTAATACTTGAGAATATTCTTTGGCTCTCCTTGTGTCGAATCAATAAATTTGGGTTGAATACTCTACCCTCGAAAACTGTTGCGATCCCCTATACTTGTGGGTTATCATTCTACTCGTGCATATAACATCTACGCATAGACCTAGCTCGGATGCCACTGTTGGGGAACGCAGTATTTCAGAAAAATTCCTACGATCACGCAAGATCTATCTAGGAGATGCATAGCAACGAGACGGGAGAGTGTTCCACGTACCCTCGTAGACCGAAAGCGGAAGCGTTTAGTAACGCAGTTTATGTAGTCAAGCGTCTTCATGATTCAACCGATCCAAGTACCGAACATACGGCACCTCCGTGTTCAGCACACGTTCAGCATGATGACGTCCCTCGAGCTCTTGATCCAGTTGTGGATGAGGGAGAGTTCCGTCAGCACGACGGCGTGGCGACGGTGATGATGAAGTTGCCGGTGCAGGGCTTCACCTAAGCACTACGACGATATGACCGAGGTGGTAAACTGTGGAGGAGGGCACCGCACACGGCTAAGAGATTGTCTGTTGTGCTTTGGGGTGCCTCCTGCCCACGTATATAAAGGAGGGGGGAGGAGGAGGCCGACCAGGGGGGGGCGCCATAGGGGAGTCCAACTAGGATTCCCAATCCTAGTTGGAGTCCCCTTCCTTTTTCCAAGAGGGTGAGAGAGGGAAGGAGGAAGAGAGGGAGAAGGAAAGAGGGGCGGCCGCCCCCTCCTAGTCCAATTCGGACTTGCCATGGGGGGGGGGGCGGTCACCCCTTGTGGCCCATCTATCCTTTCCACTAAAGCCCATTAAGGCCCATTACTTCCCCGGGGGGTTCCGGTAACCTCCCGGTAATCCGAAAAATACCCGAATCACTTCAGAACCATTCCGGTGTCCGAATATAACCTTCCAATATATCGATCTTTACCTCTCTACCATTTCGAGACTCCTCATCATGTCCGCGATCTCATCCGGGACTCCAAACAAAGTCCGGTCATCAAATCACATAACTCATAATACAAATCGTCATCTAAAGTTAAGCGTGCGGACCCTACGGGTTCGAGAACTATGTAGACTTGACCGAGAAACATCTCCGGTCAATAACCAATAGCGGAATCTGGATGCTCATATTAGCTCCTACATATTCTATGAAGATCTTTTATTGGTCAAACCGCATAATTGCATACGTCATTCCCTTTGTCATCGGTATGTTACTTGCCTGAGATTCGATCATCGGTATCATCATACCTAGTTCAATCTCGTTACTGGCAAGTATCTTTACTCGTTCTGTAATGCATCATCCCGTAACTAACTTATTAGTCACATTGCTTGCAAGGCTTATAGTGACGTGCATTACCGAGAGGGCCCAGAGATACCTCTCCGATACTCGGAGTGACAAATCCTAATCTCGATCTATGCCAACTCAACAAACACCATCAGAGACACCTGTAGAGCATCTTTATAATCACCCAGTTACGTTGTGACGTTTGATAGCACACAAAGTGTTCCTCCGGTATTCGGGAGTTGCATAATCTCATAGTCAGAGGAACATGTATAAGTCATGAAGAAAGCAATAGCAATAAAACTAAACGATCATTATGCTAAGCTAACGGATGGGTCTTGTCCATCACATCATTCTCTAATGATGTGATCCCATTCATCAAATGACAACACATGTCTATGGTCAGGAAACTTAACCATCTTTGATCAACGAGCTAGTCTAGTAGAGGCATACTAGGGACACTCTGTTTGTCTATGTATTCACACATGTACTATGTTTCTGGTTAATACAATTCTAGCATGAATAATAAACATTTATCATTATATAAGGAAATATAAATAACAACTTTATTATTGTCTCTATGACATATTTCCTTCAATAAGGAGGTTAGATTCCCAAATGCCATCCACATCGCGTAAAGATCGTCAGAGCCAACCACGAAGAACTTCAAAACATGGCCATTCGCCCCTAGCTCTTCTTCGCGCCCTCATGGCCCTCAAGCGGGTGATTGGCGAAGCTTCTCTGTATCTCACCTCCAGCTGAATCGACTTCAGACGCAGGGATATCTCCCTCCCGCAGAGCTAGTCTCCGTGCGGGCGGGATTGGCCTCGATTGGCAATGACGTGCTAGCAGAGAATTTCCCCAACCCCAACAAGGAGGAGAGGGTGTGCTTCGTCTCGTTTCTTCTGAGGGGCTTAGGATTCCCGATCCACCCCTTCCTCAGGGGTCTATTGGAATTCTACGGGATCTAACTGCACAACCTTACACCAGGTTCTATTCTGCACATATCAGGTGTTGTCGCTCTCTGCGAACTGTTTTTAGGTTGTGAGGCTCATTTTGAACTATGGAGAAAGTTCTTTTGCCTCGTCCCTCGTCACTAAGGGGGTTCTATATTTGAAGTGGGCGGCGCGAAAGTATGTCGCTGTAACACCCCGGATGTAACTTTCCATTTTTATAACTCCAACTCTTGCCATTTTCGGCTATGTGGTATGATATTCCCTTCGTGTCGGGTTTTGCTTTCAGTTTTTCATTTTGTTCATGTCATGCATCTCATATCATGTCATCATGCGCATCTCATTTTGCATACGTGTTCGTCTCATGCATCCGAGCATTTTCCCCGTTGTCCGTTTTGCAATCCGGCACTCCCACTTGCACCGGCGCACCCCCCTCTTGTTTCTTTTCGTGAGCGGGTGTTGAATGTTCTCGGAATGGACCGAGTCTTGTCAGGTGGCCTTGGTATACCACCGGCAGACCACCTGTCAAGTTTCGTGCCATTTGGAGGTCGTTTGACGCTCCAACTGTTAATCGAGTAACCGCAAAGTACTTTTGTGTGTTGCAGCAAAACCCCCCTCTAAACAGCCCAAAACCCAGCAAACTCACTTCCATGCTCTAGGTCGTTCGATCATGATCGTGTGGGCGAAAACCGCACTCCATTTGGAGTCTCCTAGCTCCCTCTACCTATAAAAACACCTCCCCCTTCAAAATATTCGCGGTGCAAAAACCCTAACCCGCTCCCCTCGGGCCGCCGGACACGTCTGGCCCGAGCCAGACGAACTGCACCGCCGCCCTCGCCCACTCACCGCCTGCCACGTGTCCCTCCGCCGCCGCCCGTACGCCCGCGGCCCGTGGAGTCCATCCGGGGCCCGCGCGAGCCCGCCGCGCCGCCGCCTGCCCGAGCGCCGCGCGGGCGCCTCGCCTCGCCTCCCTCCGCCGCGGCCCCGCCGCCACGTCGCCTCGCCGCCCCGGCGTCCGCCCACCGCCGACCGCCTCCGCCCGCGGCGCCGCGCCCCGCGCCTCTCCCCCGTGCCCGCCGGCAACCGCGCCCCTCCTCATCGCCGGCATCCTCCCCGAGTCCTTCCCGCCGGCGCCTCCTCTCCCCCGTCTCCGGCAGCAGCTCCGGCGAGCCCCGAGCCCCGATCCGATCTGAAATCTCTACGGTTGACTTTTCTTCTCCTCCCCCGAAATTTCTCCAAGTCCTAGATTATTTGCATTATGTGCCTCTGTTCATTGCATCATAACTCTCTGCATATAGCTCCGTTTTGTGCGTGTAATATATCGAAATGTTCGTCTCGAGATGCTCTTCATTTTGCTCCATTATGCCATGTTCATTTGAGTCCATCTTGATGCCCAAATCTCTGGTGCAAGAGTGCTATATGCTGTTAACTGCTGTTACTTATCAGATCTTAGGGTTTTGTTATTTTTGTTGCATTTAATCTGTGCATCTTATGGGCATGAGCCCTACATGTGTTTTGATGTATGCCATGCCATCTTTACAGATATTTATGCCATGTATTTTTGTGATCTCTGTGGTGACTAGCACAAGCATGCAAACTAGGCTTCGTGATGTTTCTGATTTCAGGGACTGTAATTTTGCTGTCTTTGACTGCTGTTATTTTGTTGCCATGTATCCATGTGTCTACAGAGAGATCCATGCTCCTTTTGGTGATGTTCAGTAAGGATGTTTTGTAGATATAGTTGTGCTCTATCCATCCATCCCACTTTTTGAAATTATGGAGTGCTATAGAATGACTCAATCTTGCTCTACTTTTGCTATAAAATATTTCTGGCAGATTGTTTACGTGTTATTCAATTCTGCGAAGGTTGTTGTAGTTGTTTCATACATGCTATGAACTTGCTCTTGCCATGGATAGCTTCATAAACATTCCATCTTGCTGTAGGTATGCTTGTTTGGTCATGCATTGCTTTGTGATGAGTGCATCAAGCTCACCAAGATGCCTTCATAACTCTGTTTCTGCCATGCTCTGTTTTCTGCCATGTCTGGAACCTGTTAACGAAACTTGCTATGTTTACATGGTTGCCATCATATCCTCTGGTCCTTTTTGGCTCATGGTCAGTAAGGGACTTTTGTCATATGCATTTAGTAGATTCATGCCATGCCTTGGTTTGCTATGTTAAGTTCCTGTAGCATGGGTTTAGCTTGCTCTGAACATTGCTACCTGATGCTGTTTCAGTCATGTCCAGTAATTTCACCAAGTCTGTGAACCTGATATCTTTTGCACTTTTGCCATGCTTGTTAGAACCTGCTGTGGTGTGATCTAGCCGTAGCTCAGTGTTCATCCTTTGTCAAGCATCTCCTGTAGTTTACTTCCATATGTTTTGTTGCTATGTTGGAGTGCTGTAGAATAGTTTCTTGTTGTATTCTAAGTGCTATCATGCTGTTAATCACAGATTCGTGTCATTCTTGTTTTGCTTGCCATTTGCAAACCGTGCATCCGTTTCCGGTGATCTTTATATCGATTTTGACCGAAATCATCTCATCTTTCCAGTGGCATGCTTGGTTTGCTAAGTTACTGCCTTGTTCATCATTTTTTTTCCGGAGCACGCATATGCATCGCATATCACATCTCGCATATCGTACATGTTTTGCATCATGTTGCTTGTGCATTTCCCGTGATTGATTGTGGTTCCGTTGCTTGTGTTCTTGTTTTGGGTAGATCTGGGAGACGAGTTCGTGAACGAGGAACTTGTTGAGTACGCTTACGAGGATCAAGCTTTCGACAACTCTGAGAATCTTGCAGGCAAGATGACCATACCCTCGAAATCACTTCTATCTTTGCTTTGCTAGTTGTTCGTTCTGTTGCTATGCTACGCTACCTACCACTTGCTATATCATGCCTCCCATATTGCCATGTCAAGCCTCTAACCATCCTTTCCTAGCAAACCATTGTTTGGCTAAGTTACCGCTTTTGCTCAGCCCTTCTTATAGCGTTGCTAGTTGCAGGTGAAGTTGAAGTTGGTTCCATGTCGGAACATGGATATTTTGGAATATCATAATATATCTTATTTAATTAATGCATCTATATATTTGGTAAAGGGTGGAAGGCTCGGCCTTATGCCTGGAGTTTTGTTCCACTCTTGCCGCCCTAGTTTCCGTCATACCGGTATTATGTTCCTTGAGTTTGCGTTCCTTACGCGGTTGGGTGATTTATGGGACCCCCTTGATAGTTCGCCTTAAATAAAACTCCTCCAGCAAGGCCTAACCTTGGTTTTACCATTTGCCACCTAAGCCTTTTCCCTTGGGTTTTTCGCGAGCCCGAGGGTCATCCTTATTTTAACCCCCCCGGGCCAGTGCTCCTTCGAGTGTTGGTCCGAACTGAGCAGCCTGCGGGGCCACCACGGGGAAACTCGAGGTCTGGTTTTACTCGTAGCTTGACTTATCCGGTGTGCCCTGAGAACGAGATATGTGCAGCTCCTATCGGGATTTGTCGGCACATTCGGGTGGCTTTGCTGGTCTTGTTTTACCATTGTCGAAATGTCTTGTAAACCTGGATTCCGAGACTGATCGGGTCTTTCCGGGAGAAGGTTTATCCTTCGTTGACCGTGAGAGCTTATGATGGGCTAAGTTGGGACACCCCTGTAGGGTATTATCTTTCGAAAGCCGTGCCCGCGGTTATGAGGCAGATGGGAATTTGTTAATGTCCGGTTGTAGAGAACTTGTCACTTGACTTAATTAAAATACATCAACCGTGTGTGTAGCCGTGATGGTCTCTTCTCGACGGAGTCCGGGAAGTGAACACGGTTTGAGTTATGCATGAACGTAAGTAGTTTCAGGATCACTTCTTGATCATTTCTAGCTTCGCGACCGTTGCGTTGCTTCTCTTCTCGCTCTCATTTGCGTATGTTAGCCACCATATATGCTTAGTGCCTGCTGCAGCTCCACCCCATTACACCATCCTTTCCTATAAGCTTAAATAGTCTTGATCTCGTGAGTGTGAGATTGCTGAGTCCTCGTGACTCACAGATTCTACCAAAACAGTTGCAGGTGCCGACGATGCCAGTGCAGATGACGCAACCGAGCTCAAGTGGGAGTTCGATGAGGAACCTGGTCATTACTATGTGTCTTTTCCTGATGATCAGTAGTGGAGCCCAGTTGGGACGATCGGGGATCTAGCATTTGGGGTTATCTTATTTTCATTTGGATTTGACCGTAGTCGGTCTATGTGTGAATTTTGGATGATGTATGAATTAATTTATGTATTGTGTGAAGTGGTGATTGTAAGCCAACTCTCGTTATCCCATTCTTGTTCATTACATGGGATTGTGTGAAGATGACCCTTCTTGCGACAAAACCACAATGCGGTTATGCCTCTAAGTCGTGCCTCGACACGTGGGAGATATAGCCGCATCGTGGGCGTTACAGTCGCATAGCCGGATCAGGTTACCTCGTCAGAACTCCCAAAAAGGGGATCCGAAGAATGGACTCCGAAATGGTTTTATATTGAGGATGTTCCCCTTCCGGACCCAGTTTGACGTGGACTTCCCGAATTCTCCTCCATATTGTAGCTATAGAACTTATTGGAGACTTCATATCTCTCAACTCGGGCCTTTTCTTGAAATATTAACTTCAACTCCTGGAACATCTCATATGGTCCATGACGTTTAAAACGTCTTTGAAGTCCCGATTCCAAGCCGTAAAGTATGGTACACCAAACTATCGAGTAGTCATCATATCGAGCATGCCAGACGTTCATAACATCAGCATCTGCTCCCACAGCAGGCCTTCACCTAGCGATGCATCAAGGACATAATTCTTCTGTGCAGCAATGAGGATAATCCTCAAGTTATAGACCCAGTCCGTGTAGTTGCTACCATCATCTTTCAACTTAGCTTTCTCTAGGAACGCATTAAAATTCAAAGGAACGGTAGCACGGGCCATGGATCTACAACATAGATATGCAAAAACTATCAGGACTAAGTTCATGATAAATTAAGTTCAATTTAATCATATTACTTAAGAACTCCCACTTACATAGACATCCCTCAAGTCATCTAAATGATACGTGATCCAAATCAACTAAACTATGTCCGATCATCACGTGAGATGGAGTAGTCATCAATGGTGAACATCTCTATGTTGATCATATCTACTATATGATTCACGTTCGACCTTTGGGTCTCCAGTGTTCCGAGGCCATGTCTGTACATGCCAGGCTCTTCAAGCTTAACCCGAGTATTCCGCATGTGCAAAAATGTCTTGCACCCGTTGTACGTGAACGTAGAGTCTATCACACCCGATCATCATGTGGTGCCTCAACACGAGGAATTTTCGCAACAGTGCATACTCGGGGAGAACACTTATACCTTGAAATTTTAGTAAGGGATCATCTTATAATGCTACCGCCGTACTAAGAAAAATAAGATGCATAAAAGATAAACATCACATGCAATCAAAATATGTGACATGATATGGCCATCATCATCTTTGTGCTTTTGACCTCCATCTCCAAAGCATCGTCATGATCTCCATCTTCACCGGCTCGACACCTTGATCTCGATCATAGCGTCCTGGTTGTCTCGCCAACTATTGCTTCTACAAGTATCGCTAACGCATAGTGATAAAGTAAAGCAATTACATGGCGTTTGCATTTCATAAAATAAAGAGACAACCATAAGGATCCTGCCGGTTGTCAGATATCTTACAAAACATGATCATCTCATACAATAACGTTTATTACATCATATCTTGACTATATCACATCACAACATGCCCTGCAAAAACAAGTTAGGCGTCCTCTACTTTGTTGTTGCAAGTTTTACGTGGTTGCTACGGGATTCTAGCAAGAACCGTTCTTACCTATGCATCAAAACCACAACGGTGATTTATCAAGTTTGTTATTTTAACCTTCAACAAGGATCGGCCGCAGTCAAATTTGATTCAACTAAAGTAGGAGAAGTAGACACCCGCCAGCCACCTTTATGCAAAACTAGTTACATGTGTGTCGGTGGAACCGGTCTCATGAACATGGTCATCTAAGGTTGGTCCGGGCCGTTTCATCCAACAATACCGCCGAATCAAAATAAGACATTGGCGGTAAGCAGTATGATGATCACCACCCACAACTCTTTGTGTTCTACTCGTGCATATCATCTACGCATAGACCTAACTCGGATGCCACTGTTGGGAAACATAGCATGCAATTTCAAAAAAATTCCTACGCTCATGCAAGAACTATCTTGGAGATGCATAGCAACGAGAGGGGGAGAGTGTGTCCACGTACCCTCGTAAACCGAAAGCGGAAGCGTTTGACAACGCGGTTGATGTAGTTGAACTTCTTCTAGCTCCGACCGATCAAGTACCAAACATACGTCACCTCCGAGTTCTGCACACGTTCAGCGCGATGATGTCCCTCGCCTTCTTGATCCAGCAAGGTGTCGAGGAAGTAGATGAGTTCCGTCAGCACGACGGCGTGGTGACAGTGATGGTGAAGTGATTCTCGCAGGGCTTCGCCTAAGCACTGCAAAGCTATGACCGGGGGTGTAAACTGTGGAGGGGGGCGCCGCACAAGGCTAACGATTGTTGTTGTGTGTTCTAGGCGCCCCCTCCCCACGTATATATAGGTGGGAGGGGGAGGGGAGCAGCCATGGGGCGCCCCAAGTAGGAGGAATCCAACTTGGGGACCTCCCCCGATTCGGCATCCCCCTTCCTTTTTTTGCCGGAGAGAAAAGGGAAGGGGGAAGGAGAGAAGGAAGGGGGCCCGAACTCCTTGTCCTCCTTCTCCAATTCGGCCACATGGCTAAGGGGGGCGTGCCACCCCTTGTGGGCTGGTGTGCTCCCCTCTTATGACCCATATGGCCCATATCTTCCCCCCAGGGGTTCCGGTAATGATACGTCTCCACCGGATCTATAATTTATGAAGTATTCATGCCGTTATATCATCATTCTTGGATGTTTTACCATCATTTTATAGAAACTTTATAACATTTTTGGGACTAACCTATTGACGCAATGCCCAGTGCTAGTTGCTGTTTCTTGCTTGTTTTTATATCATTTTTTAGGACTAACCAATTGACCCAATGCCCAGTGCCAGTTGCTGTTTTTTGCTTGTTTTTTACATCGCAGGAAATCAATATCAAACGGAGTCCAAACACCGCGAAACTTTTTGGAGATTTTTTATGGACCAGAACACCCACGATAGGCCAGAGAAGCACCTGGGGGGTGCCCCGAGGGGGGGGGCACAACCCACCAGGGCGTGCCTGGGGGCCCAGGCGTGCCTAGGTGGGTTGTGCCCACCTCGGTGGAATCCCACACCCCCTGTTTACCCTATAAATTCCCAAAAATTCCAGAAACCCTCGGGGTTTACCTAGATCAGAAGTTCCGCCACCGTAAGGCTCTATAGCCACCGAAAACCAATCTAGACCCTTTCCAGCACCCTGCCGGAGGGGGGGGTCATCTCCGGTGGCCATCTTCATCATCCCGGCGGCCACCACGATGAGGAGGGAGTAGTCCACCCTCGGGGCTGAGGGTTTGTACCAGTAGCTATGTGTTTAATCTCTCTCTCATGTTCTTGAGATGTCACGATCTTGATGTATCGTGGGCTTTGTTAATATAGTCGGATCATATGGTGTTTTCCCCTCTTTATCTTGTTGTGATGAATTGAGTTTTCCCCTTTGATATTTCATAGTTATCGGATTGAATACTTTTATGGATTTGAGACACTTGATATATGTCTTGCAATTGAGTACTCGTGGTGACAATGGGGTATCGTATTGACTCACTTGATATATGTGTTGGCACTCAACTCGCGGATTCCCGAGGTGACATTGGGGTAATCTATGCATAGGGGTTGATCCATGTTCTTGTCTTTGTTTCTCCGGTGGAAATCTTGGGGCACTCTTTGAAGTTCTTTGTGTTGGATTGAATATTATGAATCTGAATTTGCTTTGGTGTTATTTTAGTACGAACTCTTGGTTAGATCGATCGGAAAGAATAGCTTCATGTTATTTTAGTACGAACTCTAGGATAGATTGATCGGAAAAAATAGCTTTGAGGTGGTTTCGTACCCTACAAACAATTTCGTCTTATGTTCTCTACTAGATAGGAACTTTGGAGTGATTCTTCGTTGCACGTTGAGGGACGGTTATATGATCCAATTATATTAGCACTGGTTAGAGATTGCACTAGTGAAAGTACAGACCCTAGGCATTGTTTTTAAGCATTGCAATACCGTTTTTGAGCCCGTTTACTATTTTCTACCTTGCTGTTTTTATTTATTCAGATTATAAAAATATATTTCTACCATGAATATTACACTTTTATCACCATCTCTTTGCCGAACTAGTGCACCTATACAATTTGCCATTGTATTGGGTGTGTTGGGGACACAAGAGATTTCTTGTATTTGGTTGGAGGGTCTTTTGAGAGAGACCATCTTCATCCTACAACTCCCATGGATTGATAAACCTTAGGTCATCCACTTGAGGGAAAATTGCTACTGTCCTACAAAACTCTGCCCTTGGAGGCCCAACACGTGTCTACAAGAATAAAGTTGCGTAGTAGACATCAAGCTCTTTTCTGGCGCTGTTGCCGGGGAGGTGAGTGCATGAAGGTATATCTTTAGATCTTGCAATTGAATCTTTTAGTTTTTTGTTTTATCAATAGTTTGGTTTATAAAAAGAAAACTACAAAAAATGTAATTGAGGTTGCATCATATTATTCATTTTTATAATGTCTTCCGTGAAAATGATGGGAAGGACAATTGTGCTCAATTTATAGAAGAAGAATTCAATAAAATGTTTGGCATAAATGATGAGCATGATTGCAATGTTGCTAGTATGAATACTTTGAATATCCATGATGCTAATGATATGCAAAGCCATAAGCTTGGGGATGCTATGTTTTATGAAGATGATATTTTTAGTCCCCAAAGATTTGATGTGCAATTTTTTTATAACGATAGCATGCCTCCTATTTACGATGATTATAATGATGAAAGTGGATTTGGAGAGGTCATGACTTTATTTAGTGATGAATCCACCATTTTGGATGGGGCTTCAATTGACTATGATAACAAAGTTGCTATCTTTGATGATTATGGTGATGACATGTATGCTACAAAGAATAATGATAACCATGAAACTTGTCATCATGATTTTAATTTTCACTCTCATGATAGTTATTTTGCTGAGTTTGCTCCCACTACTATTGATGAGAAGAAATTTGCTTATGTGGAGAGTAATAAATTTTCTATGCTTTTGTGTCATGAAAAGAATGCTTTTATGTGATGGTTATATTGTTTAATTTATTCATGATGCTACTGAAAATTATTATGAGGGAGGAACTTATGCTTGTAGGAATTGCAATAATTCAAGTTTCCTCTCTATGCGTTGAAAGTTTTGAAGTTATGCTTGTTTTGCCTTCCTATGCTAGTTGATTCATGTTCCCATAAGTTGTTTGCTCACAAAATCCCTATGCATAGGAAGTGGGTTAGACCTAAATGTGCTAGTCATATGCTCCATGATGCTCTCTTTGTGTTTCAATTCATATCTTTTATGCGAGCATCATTGAAATCATCATGCCTAGCTAAAAAGGCATTAAAGAAAAGCGCTTTGTTGGGAGACAACCCAACACTTTTACCGACTGTTTTTTGTGTTCAAATGATTAGGCTACTGTAGTAATCATGTTTTATTGCTTTTGTTTCAATAAAGTGCCAAGTAAGACCTTTGGGGTGGCTTACGGTGATAGTTGATTTGATCTTGCTGAAAAACAGAAACTTTTGCGCTCGGGAAAACAATTCTCATTTCTAACAGAAGCGTGATAAAATGTTGATTCTTTTTGCAGAAGATTAATAGACAAATTGCCCAGGTTTTAATATTTTTTCAGGATTTTTTGAGTAGCAGAAGTATGGTTGGAGTACAGATCATTACAGACTATTCAATTTTTGACAGATTCTATTTTCAATGCATAGTTTGCTTGTTTTCTAGTTTCTATGGCTTATATGGCTCAATATAAATTGTGGAAATTATATGCTACAATAGGCATTGTGTGGAAACAATTATGAATATTGTCTTTGACACTACCAAAGTGAAATGGTTTGCTCTTTATCATACTAACCTATCTCACAAAGTTCCGTTAAGTTTTGTGTGATTGAAGTTTTCAAGTTTTGGCTGAGATGTCGATATGAGGAGAATAAGGAGTGACAAGACCCTAATATTGGGGATGCCCAAGGCACCCCAAGGTAATATTCCAGGATGATCCAAGCAACTAAGCTTGGGGATGCCCCGGAAGGCATCCCCTCTTTCGTCTCCAACATTATCGGTAACCTCACTTGGAGCTATGTTTTCATTCGTCACATGATATGTGTTTTGCTTGGAACATCAATTTATTTTGTTAGGATTTGCTTTCTGTTATTTAGAATAATTTTTTTAATCTTTTATTTCAATAAAAATGTCAAGTATAGCCTTTGCCATGCTTGTTTTGCAAGTCTACATGTTGCTGTTTGAAAACAGAAAGTTTACCGCTGTTGCAAAAATTCCCTAGAAAAATTAGAATGTGATAAAATGTTGAAACTTTTTGCAAAATGAGCTCTGATAAATTTTCTACAGTGTGCGAAATTTTCATAACTTTTGGAGTTAGGGAAGTATTGATACTCTTGCATTCTTTACAGACTGTACTGTTTTGGCAGATTGTTGTTATGTTTGCATTGTTTGCATATGTTTGCTTGTTTAATGATTCTATTTTAGGATAGGAGTATTAAATATTCAGAGGCATTTAGCATGCAATGTTGAATAATAATTTAAGTGATTTGCTACAGTAGATAATGATAAGGCTTTTGCATTGGTTTATACTAACTTATCTCACGAGTCTTTGTTGAGTTTTGTGTGGATGAAGCTTTTGAGATTAAGCAAAACCGTCATATGAGAAGAATTATGGAGACACAAAAGCTCAAGCTTGGGGATGCCCAAGGCACCCCAAGATAATATTTTAAGAAGTCTCAAGCATCTAAGCTTGGGTATGCCCCGGTAGGCATCCCACCTTTCTTCTTCAACAATTATCGGTTAGTATCGGTTGAGCCTAAGTTTTTGCTTCTTCACATGATGTGTGCTATTATTAGAATGTCATTTTATTTTGTTTTTGCTTGTTGTTTTAATAAAATACTTAGATGTGAAAGTTTTTGAGTAAAATAGAGTCCTCAAATAGTTACCAGGGAGGCTTGGTAAGCGGCATTCACATCCCGTCAACGAAGCTCTTTTCTATGTCATTTACTCTTGTGCTTCACTTATATCCTATGAGTAAATTGTTGAATAAATTGAATGTCATGAAGTCGAAATCATATCATGCCTAGTGGTAGCTTCACATTGGGTTTTTAAAGTGAAATCTTTTGAGGCTTGACAATCACAATATTGGTCATACAAGCAATTCACGAATAATTAGTATAAGGAAGAGAACTTTCACGTATAAATACACTATCACGGAAACCTTTTGTCATTGTGAGCCCCCATCAAAATATTATATGCCAAAATTGTTGACGTTGGACAAGTAAGACAACGTAATGGTTTATGCTTGTTCATATTCACATAGAAGTTATATTGTCATAGATCCTTCAACATGTGGTGCTTGCCCCCCATCTTTGCTAGCCAAAAATTCCGCGCCAAGTAGAGACACTACTTGTGCATCCAAAAACCCTTAAACCCAAATCTTATTTTCAAGAATCCACCATACCTACCTAAGGATTGAGCAAGATCCTTCAAGTAAGTTGTCATCGGTGCAATAAGGCAATAAAAAATGCTTCTAAAAGTGTGAGATCATTTAGTGTAAGAGAAAATTAAGCGTTGTACGAACTTGTGATGGCAAAGAATAAAAGCGGCATACTGCATAATAAAGGTTGCTATCACAAGGGGCAATATAACGTGACATTCTTTTGCACTAAGGGGTTGAGCATACAAACAAATAAGCGCATGGCAACCTCTGCTTCCCTCTGCGAAGGGCCTATCTTTTATTTTTATGTACTTACTTTCATGCAAGAGTCAAAGTTCTTCTCTCTATTCCTTTTTATTTTTCTCTTTTGGCAAGCATCATGTGGACATGTGGTGAGGAAAGATCTAGGAACATATATCCAGTTGGATATGGGTAGCATGAGTTATTATTGTTGACATCACCCTTGAGGTGAATACGTTGGGAGGCTAAATCATAAGCCCCTATCTTTCTATGTGTCCGGTTGAAATGTGTCCGGTTGAAACGTTTTGCTCATGTGTATGCGGTGAGTGTTAGAAATCATAGAAGACTATATGATGGTTGAGTATGTGGAGATCTTACTTAGACTCTGTTGAATAAGTTGAATTACAACTGCTTGGTGACTGAGAACATAGGTTCTTGAGTTTCAAGAGAATTCGTTGTTTGAACCTTAACATGTGAATTGGTTGCTACTATAACCTGAGAAGTTTAATAAGAAAGAATTGTTGTTATGATGCTAGGAAAAGTGATTGAAATTATCATTGATCAAACTTACGCACTTTGCTAGCATTCACACTTCATAAATTATTTCTTTTATCATTTACCTACTCGAGGACGAGTAGGAATTAATGTGACGCCCCGAGACCGACGCTCCAGATGTCTTCCTTGTTTTCCGAGTTTTACTGTGCGATTTATTTGTTTGTTGCATTCATCATTGCATCATTTGCATTGCATCATGTCATCATGCAACCTTTTTTTAAAAAAAACTCAACTAAATAAATTGCATTGATCGTTGATCTATTTAAATCGAGGGAATTCACAAGGTGATTTCTCTTTATAACATATATCCTCCCAATATTATTAGGGAGCTATAAAATTATATTCCATTAATTTGGAATTTACCACAACACACGTGCATGTTAAATCCCTTGGCCTTTTCTTCTTCTTCTTCATGTTTTTACTCTCTAACCTTGTCTATAATTCTTTCTTCATCTACGAAGCCCCACCAAAATTCTCAACATTTTTGGACCTTCCCAACCCTCACTTCCCATTCAAACGATTTGGATTTTATATCAAATGAGTTTGAATTTAAACTTTCGGTCATGCCCACTTCTATTTTTCCTAGTTCAAGCTCATTTTTGTGAGTCCTGGAAAATAATCCCCATGCCCAAACTCGACTCCAATCTCTCTTGACATTTCTTCTAGCTTCTGTTTCTTTGAAATAGAGAGATAAATTAGAGAGAGAGGGAGAAGAGGGTCAGCCCAACCTCCCCACAGCCAAGCCGGCCACTAGGCCTAGCTAGGCCCAGCCATCCCCGCGGCCCACCTAAGCACAGACGCACCTATAACCCTAGCTCTCTCCCTCGTCTCCTCCCTCGCGCCGTCACCACACACAGGAGAGGGACCCCGATCCCCATGGGCACGCACCCTCACGCCCGATCCCCTCTCAGCCTCCCGCGCCTCCTCGCCAAATCCCCGTCGCTCGAGCGCCCGAGGAGAGGAGCTCCTCGAGCACCCGTGCCCGCAGCCGCCATCCTTTGCACCCTGCATGAGCCCCACGCCGCTCGTCCCCTTCGTTTTGGCCGAAGCCCTAGCACCGGTCGTCGCTGAACCTCCTCCCCGCCTCTGGCGACCGCGTCCCCGCCTCTGGCGACCTCGACTTCCAGCAAGGCCGCCGCTCCGGTCAAGGTCCTTGCCGGATCCGGCGACTTCCGCCTTGAACCCGCCGTCTCCGTCTCGTTCTGGGCTTTCTCCGCCCACGCCCTCCTCCACCGACAACGTCGCCGCCCCACCGGACCTCCTTCCTCAGCACCAAGTCCCGTCGGTGCCATGTCCCACCTTCGCCTCGGCCTCGTCCAGGAGATGTGCGAACACTTCCAGTCCCGCACCACCGCTACCGTTCCTGGCCTCGCCCATAGCTCCGCCACGTTTCGGTGCAGCCGGCTGACCTCGTCTCCCTCCTGCCCTGCTGCTGCTCCGAGCACCATCGATGCATCTATGTGTGGAACCTGCCAAGTACCCCGAGGACCCCGGATTCGTCAAGCTCCACTTCAACAAATGTACCTCTACGTTTTGGATTCGCCAAGTACCGCACCAGACGCCAAGTACCTCTATGAACAATAGTACTGGACGTATACGAACGTGTACAACTACCATCCCGTGGATGTCACCAAGTACCACGACATCGACGACCCTTCAAGTTGGACTACGGGTCATCAAGTTGGACTACGGTCGCCATGTACGACTACCGTCGCCCCGAAGGCGTTGAATCTGTCAAGTTCCTCTCCAAAATGTGTACCAGTACTTCCACTATCGTCGCGAGAATGACTACTTCCCATGATGACCCATGTACATCTACGCCGCATCGAACCCGTCCGCCTTGAAATGCACGCTTCGAAGGTATAACCGCCGAGACGACCTTCCAAGAACGAATGCATGTGTGTTGTATGAGATGCTCATGTCTGCACCGTGTCCGAATTGTCATTGCACGTTCCTCCTCGTTTGCCATGCCACCAGCATGTGGGACACCCGGTTGCCGGGATCATATGCACTTCCACACTTTGCATGTTATGCACTTCCACACTTTCTTTTGCATGTTCTGCACTTCCACACTTTCTTTTGCACCGACATCTCGACGAGTTGCCGGACCATCGGAATGTTGCCGTGGCATCATTTCCGTCGTCGTTGCCGTGGCACCCTTTCGTTCTGCCATGGTGACCAAATGCTTCATAACATGCTCATGTCAACATTTTCATAAAATTGCATAAGACTTGCATATGTCATTCGCATCATGATAACAATATTTAAAATGTTTAAAATTATTGTTTGCATTAAATTCAAAATATGCATATGGGGATTTTCCGGAATTGTTGTTTGTTATTTCCGGCCTCATTTAAACTTGCCTAAATAGTTAGTTTAATTATGCTTCACCTCTTGCCATGTTAACCAAGATTTAATGTAGTTGGGTACATAAACAAGAGCGAACTAAATACTTGCATGTGGTGTTTCTTCATTATGCGAGCTCCACTTAACTTGTAGTATTGTTTGTTGCACTTTGCTTTGCCATACCATGACTCATTAAACCGGACATGCATCATACTTAAATTGTGCATCATGCCATGTTTATGTGATGGTTGTTTACCATGATGTTTGCTTCTTTCCGGTTGCGCTTCTCCTTGGTAGTTCTGGTAACATTGCGATTGTGAGGATTCGTTCGACTATGTTGGGTCGTCTACTTCATTGACTCCTTCTTCTTCCTAGCGGGATTTCAGGCAATATGACCGTCACCTTGGATCTCACTACTATCTTTGCTATGCTAGTTGTCTCGATGTTATCGCTATGTCGCGCTACCTACCACTTGTTATCAAGCCTCCCAAATTGCCATGATAACCTCTAACCATTTTCACCATTCCTAGCAAACCGTTCTTTGGCTATGTTACCGCTTTGCTCAGCCCCTCTGATAGCGTTGCTAGTTGCAGATGCAGTTGCAGGTTGTTCCATGTTGGGACATGGATTTCATGTATATCTTGGGATATCACAATATCTCTTACACTTCATTCAGATGTTGATATTGAGGCTCAAAAATTGGCATTGGTATTGAGCATCCCGAATATCTTTGTTTGGATGGCCAAGGCATTGACGCTCGGAATCGAACCGAGATATCGCATGGCCCGCGCTCCCACCCGACTCCACTATCCCGAATACAGAGCCTCCCACCTCGACTTTGTGCCGAATTCGGGGGATCGCTCTTTCCCAGCCGCCGCGTACCCCTGTTGGAAATATGCCCTAGAGGCACTAATAAAATGGTTATTATTATATTTACTTGTTCATGATAATTGTCTAATGTTCATGCTATAATTGTGTTATCCGGAAATCATAATACATGTGTGAACACATAGACCATAACGTGTCCCTAGTGAGCCTCTAGTTGACTAGCTCGTTGATCAATAGATGGTTACGGTTTCCTGACCATGGACATTGGATGTCATTGATAATGGGATCACATCATTAGGAGAATGATGTGATGGACAAGACCCAAATCCTAAGCATAGCACTAGATCGTGTAGTTCATTTGCTAAAGCTTTTCTAATGTCAAGTATCATTTCCTTAGACCATGAGATCGTGCAACTCCAGGACACCGTAGGAATACTTTGGGTGTACCAAACGTCACAACGTAACTGGGTGGCTATAAAGGTGCACTATAGGTATCTCCGAAAGTGTCTGTTGGGTTGGCACGGATCGAGACTGGGATTTGTCACTCCGTATGACGGAGAGGTATCTTTGGGCCCACTCGGTATTGCATCATCATAATGAGCTCAATGTGACTAAGTAGTTACTCATGGGATCATGCATTACAGAATGAGTAAAGTGACTTGTCGGTAACGAGATTGAACGAGGTATTGGGATACCGACGATCGAATCTCGGGCAAGTAACGTACCGATTGATAAAGGGAATTGTATACGGGATTGCTTGAATCCTCAACATCGTGGTTCATCCGATGAGATCATCGTGGAACATGTGGGAGCCAACATGGGTATCCATATCCCGTTGTTGGTTATTGGCTAGAGAGGTGTCTCGGTAATGTCTGCATGATTCCCGAACCCGTAGGGTCTACACACTTAAGGTTCGATGACGCTAGGGTTATAAGGAAGGATTGTATGTGATTACCGAATGTTGTTCGGAGTCCCGGATGAGATCCCGGACGTCACGAGGAGTTCCGAAATGGTCCGGAGGTAAAGATTTATATATGGGAAGTCACCATACGGTCACCGGAAGTGTTCGGGGGTATGCCGGTAATGTACCGGGACCACCGAAGGGGTTCCGGGGGGTCCACCGGGAGGATCCACTGCCCCGGAGGGCCTTATGGGCTGTAGGTGGAAGGGAACCAGCCCCTAAGTGGGCTGGGGCGCCAAAGCCCCTAGGGCCCATGCGCCTAGGGTTTGGGGGAACCCTAAAGGGGGCGCCCCCCTTGCTTGGGGGGCAAGCCACCTCCCCCCTTGGCCGCCGCCCCCCTCTAGATCTCATCTAGAGGGGCCGGCCCCCTTCCCCCTTCTCCCTATAAATAGAGGGGTGAGGGGAGGGCTGCAACACAACATCCAAGGCGCAGCCCCTCCCCTCTCCAACACGTCTCCTCCTCCGCGCGAGCTTGGCGAAGCCCTGCCGGAGAACTGTCACTCCACCACCACCACGCCGTCGTGCTGCTGTTGGAGCCTTCTTCCTCAACCTCTCCCTCCTCCTTGCTGGATCAAGGCGTGGGAGACGTCACCGCTCCGTACGTGTGTTGAACGCGGAGGTGCTGTCCGTTCGGCGCTTGGATCATTGGTGATTTGGATCACGACGAGTACGACTCCATCAACCCTGTTCTCTTGAATGCTTCCGCTCGCGATCTACAAGGGTATGTAGATGCACTCCTCCCTCTCGTTGCTAGTAAACTCCATAGATTGATCTTGGTGATGCGTAGAAAATTTTGAATTATTGCTACGTTCCCCAACAGTGGCATCATGAGCTAGGTCTATGCGTAGTTTCTATGCACGGTAGAACACAAGTTGTTGTGGGCATCGATTTTTTCAATTTACTTGCCGTTACTAGTCTTATCTTGATTCGGCGGCATCGTGGGATGAAGCGGCCCGGAACGACCTTACACGTACGCTTACGTGAGACAGGTTCCACCGACTGACATGCACTAGTTGCATAAGGTGGCTAGCAGGTGTCTGTCTCTCCCACTTTAGTCGGATCGGGTTCGATGAAAAGGGTCCTTATGAAGGGTAAATAGAAATTGGCATATCACGTTGTGGTTTTGGCATAGGTAAGAAACGTTCTTGCTAGAAACCTATAGTAGCCACGTAAAAAAATTGCAACAACAATTAGAGGACGTCTAACTTGTTTTTGCAGCAAGTGTCATGTGATGTGATATGGCCAGATGGATGTGATGAATGATATATGTGATGCATGAGATTGATCATGTTCTTGTAATAGGAATCACGACTTGCATGTCGATGAGTATGAGAACCGGCAGGAGCCATAGGAGTTGTCTTAATTTATTTATGACCTGAGTGTCAACTGAAACGTCATGTAATTACTTTACTTTATTGCTAACCGTTAGCCATAGTAGTAGAAGTAATAGTTGGCGAGACAACTTCATGAAGACACGATGATGGAGATCATGATGATGGAGATCATGGTGTCATGCCGGTGACAATGATGAACATGGCGCCCCGAAGATGGAGATCAAAAGGAGCAAAATGATATTGGCCATATCATGTCACTATTTGATTGCATGTGATGTTTATCATGTTTTACATCTTATTTGCATAGAACGACGGTAGCATAAATAAGATGATCCCTCGCTAAAATTTCAAGAAAGTGTTCCCCCTAACTGTGCACTGTTGCGAAGGTTCGTTGTTCCGAATCACCACGTGATGATCGGGTGTGATAGGTTCTAACGTTCGCATACAACGGGTGTAAGCCAGATTTACACACGGAATACACTTAGGTTGACTTGACGAGCCTAGCATGTACATACATGGCCTCGAAACACAAGAGACCGAAAGGTCGAGCATGAGTCGTATAGCAGATATGATCAACATGAAGATGTTCACCGATGATGACTAGTCCGTCTCACGTGATGATTGGACACGACCTAGTTGACTCAGATCATGTATCACTTAGATGACTAGAGGGATGTCTGTCTGAGTGGGAGTTCATTAATAATTTGATTAGATGAACTTAATTATCATGAACTTAGTCTAAAATCTTTACAATATGTCTTGTAGATCAAATGGCCCACGCTAATGTCAACCTCAACTTCAACGCGTTCCTAGAGAAAACCAAGCTGAAAGACGATGGTAGCAACTATACGGACTGGGTCTGGAACTTGAGGATCATCCTCATAGCTGCCAAGAAAGTATATGTCCTTGAAGCACCGCTAGGTGAAGCACCCGCCCCAGCAAACCAAGACGTTATGAACGCTTGGCAAACACGTGTTGATGATTACTCCCTGGTTCAGTGCGGCATGCTTTACAGCTTAGAACCGGGGCTCCAATAGCGTTTCGAGCAGCACGGAGCATATGAGATGTTCCAAGAGCTAAAAATGGTTTTCTAAGCTCATGCCTGGGTCGAGAGATATGAAGTCTCTGACAAGTTCTACAGTTGTAAGATGGAGGAGAATAGTTCCGTCAGCGAACACATACTCAAAATGTCTGGGTTGCACAACCGCTTGTCTCAGCTGGGAGTTAATCTCCCGGATGACACGGTCGTTGACAGAATCCTTCAGTCGCTCCCACCTAGCTACAAGAGCTTTGTGATGAACTTCAATATGCAGGGGATGGAAAAGACCATTCCTGAGGTATATTCAATGCTGAAATCAGCGGAGGTGGAGATCAAAAAGGAACATCAAGTGTTGATGGTGAATAAAACCACTAAGTTCAAGAAAGGCAAGGGTAAGAAGAACTTAAAGAAAGACGGCAAGGGAGTTGCCGCGCCCGGTAAGCAAGCTGCGGGAAGAAGACAAAGAATGGACCCAAGCCTGAGACTGAGTGCTTTTATTGCAAGGGAAACGATCACTGGAAGCGGAACTGCCCCAAGTACTTAGCGGATAAGAAGGCCGGCAATACCAAAGGTATATGTGATATACATGTTATTGATGTGTACCTAACCAGCGCTCGTAGTAGCTCCTGGGTATTTGATACCGGTGTGGTTGCTCATATTTGTAACTCAAAACAGGAGCTGCGGAATAAGCGGAGACTGGCAAAGGACGAGGTGATGATGCGCATCAGGAATGGTTCCAAGGTCGATGTGATCGCCGTCGGCACGCTACCTCTACATTTACCTACGGGATTAGTTTTAAACCTCAATAATTGTTATTTAGTGCCAGCTTTGAGCATGAACATTGTATCTGGATCTCGTTTAATGCGAGATGGCTACTCATTTAAATCCGAGAATAATGGTTGTTCTATTTATATGAGAGATATGTTTTATGGTCATGCCCCGCTGGTCAATGGTTTATTCTTAATGAATCTCGAACGTGATGTTACACATATTCATAGTGTGAATGCCAAGAAATGTAAGGTTGATAATGATAGTCCCACATACTTGTGGCACTGCCGCCTTGGTCACATTGGTGTCAAACGCATGAAGAAACTCCATGCAGATGGACTTTTGGAGTCTCTTGATCATGAATCATTTGACACGTGCGAACCATGCCTCATGGGCAAAATGACCAAGACTCCGTTCTCCGGAACAATGGAGCGAGCAACCAACTTATTGTAAATCATACATACTGATGTGTGCGGTCCAATGAGCGTTGAGGCTCGCGGTGGCTATCGTTATGTTCTCACCCTCACTGATGACTTGAGTAGATATGGGTATGTCTACTTAATGAAACACAAGTCTGAGACCTTTGAAAAGTTCAAGGAATTTCAGAGTGAGGTTGAGAATCAACGTGATAGGAAAATAAAGTTCTTACAATCAGATCGTGGAGGGGAATATTTGAGTCACAAATTTGGCACACACTTAAGGAAATGTGGAATTGTTTCACAACTCACGCCGCCTGGAACTCCTCAGCGTAATGGTGTGTCCGAACGTCGTAATCGCACTCTATTGGATATGGTGCGATCTATGATGTCTCTTACCGATCTACCGCTATCATTCTGGGTTATGCTTTAGAGACTGCCGCATTCACTTTAAATAGGGCTCCGTCGAAATCCGTTGAGACGACACCGTATGAATTATGGTTTGGAAAGAAACCTAAGCTGTCGTTTCTTAAAGTTTGGGGATGCGATGCTTATGTCAAGAAACTTCAACCTGAAAAGCTCGAACCCAAGTCGGAAAAATGCGTCTTCATAGGATACCCTAAGGAAACCATTGGGTATACCTTCTACCTCAGATCCGAAGGCAAGATCTTCGTTGCCAAGAACGGGTCCTTTCTGGAGAAAGAGTTTCTCTCGAAAGAAGTAAGTGGGAGGAAAGTGGAACTTGATGAGATGACCCCTCTCGAACCAGAAAGTAGCGTAGCACAAGAAAATGTTTCTGTGGTGCCTGCACCGACTAGAGAGGAAGTTAATGATGATGATCATAATCAAGTTACCACTGAACTTCATAGGTCCACAAGGACACGTTCCGCACCAGAGTGGTACGGCAACCCTGTCCTAGAAATCATGTTGTTGGACAACGGTGAACCTTCGAACTATGAAGAAGCAATGGCGGGCCCAGATTCCAACAAATGGCTTGAAGCCATGCAATCCGAGATAGGATCCATCTATGAAAACAAAGTATGGACTTTGACAGACTTGCCCGATGATCGGCGAGCGATAGAAAATAAATGGATCTTTAAGAAGAAGACGGACGCGGATGGAAATTTTACCGTCTATAAAGCTCGACTTGTCGCTAAGGGTTATCGACAAGTTCAAGGAGTTGACTACGATGAGACCTTCTCACCCGTAGCGAATCTGAAGTCCGTCCGAATCATGTTAGCAATTGCCGCATTCTACGATTATGAAATATGGCAAATGGACGTCAAAATAGCGTTCCTTAACGGCTTCCTTAAGGAAGAATTGTATATGATGCAGCTAGAAGGTTTTGTCGATCCTAAGAATGCTGACAAAGTATGCAAGCTCCAGCGCTCAATCTATGGGCTGGTGCAGGCATCTCGGAGTTGGAACATTCGCTTTGATGAGATGATCAAAGTGTTTGGGTTTACACAGACTTGTGGAGAAGCCTGTGTTTACAAGAAAGTGAGTGGGAGCTCTGTAGCATTTCTCATATTATATGTGGATGACATACTATTAATGGGAAATGATATAGAATTCTTGGAAAGTATAAAGGCCTACTTGAATAAGTGTTTTTCAATGAAGGACCTTGGAGAAGCTGCTTACATATTAGGCATCAAGATCTATAGAGATAGATCGAGACGCCTCATAGGTCTTTCACAAAGCACATACCTTGACAAGATATTGAAGAAGTTCAATATGGATCAGTCCAAGAAGGGGTTCTTGCCTGTATTGCAGGGTGTGAGATTGAGCACGGCTCAATGCCCGACCACGTCAGAAGATAGAGAAAGGATGAGTGTCGTCCCCTATGCCTCGGCCATAGGGTCTATTATGTATGCCATGTTGTGTACCAGACCTGATGTAAACCTTGCCGTAAGTTTGGTAGGAAGGTACCAAAGTAATCCCGGCATGGAACACTAGACAGCGGTCAAGAACATCCTGAAGTACCTGAAAAGGACTAAGGATATGTTTCTCGTTTATGGAGGTGACGAAGAGATCATCGTAAAGGGTTACGTCGATGCTAGCTTCGACACATATCTGGATGACTCTAAGTCACAAACCGGATACGTGTATATTTTGAATGGTGGGGCAGTCAGCTGGTGCAGTTGCAAGCAAAGCGTCGTGGCAGGATCTACATGTGAAGCAGAGTACATGGCAGCCTCGGAGGCAGCACCTGAAGCAATCTGGATGAAGGAGTTCATTGCCGACCTAGGAGTTATTCCCAATGCATCGGGGCCGATGACTCTCTTCTGTGACAACACTGGAGCTATTGCCCTTGCCATGGAGCCCAGGTTTCACAAGAAGACCAGGCACATCAAGCGTCGCTTCAACTCCATTCGTGAAAATGTTCAAAATGGAGACATAGATATTTGTAAAGTACATACGGATTTGAATGTCGCAGATCCGTTGACTAAACCTCTTCCACGAGCGAAACATGATCAACACGAGAACTCTATGGGTGTACGATTCATCACAATGTAACTAGATTATTGACTCTAGTGCAAGTGGGAGACTGTTGGGAATATGCCCTAGAGGCAATAATAAAATGGTTATTATTATATTTCCTTGTTCATGATAATTGTCTATTGTTCATGCTATAATTGTGTTATCCGGAAATCGTAAAAGATGTGTGAACACATAGACCATAACGTGTCCCTAGTGAGCCTCTAGTTGACTAGCTCGTTGATCAATAGATGGTTACGGTTTCCTGACCATGGACATTGGATGTCATTGATAACGGGATCACATCATTAGGAGAATGATGTGATGGACAAGACCCAAATCCTAAGCATAGCACTAGATCGTGTAGTTCGTTTGCTAAAGCTTTTCTAATGTCAAGTATCATTTCCTTAGACCATGAGATCGTGCAACTCCCGGACACCGTAGGAATGCTTTGGGTGTAACAAACGTCACAACGTAACTGGGTGGCTATAAAGGTGCACTATAGGTATCTCCGAAAGTGTCTGTTGGGTTCGCACGGATCGAGACTGGGATTTGTCACTCCGTATGACGGAGAGGTATCTCTGGGCCCACTCGGTATTGCATCATCATAATGAGCTCAATGTGACTAAGTAGTTAGTCACGACATCATGCATTACGGAACGAGTAAAGTGACTTGCCGGTAACGAGATTGAACGAGGTATTGGGATACCGACGATCGAATCTCGGGCAAGTAACGCACCGATTGATAAAGGGAATTGTATACGAGATTGCTTGAATACTCGACATCGTGGTTCATCCGATGAGATCATCGTGGAACATGTGGGAGCCAACATGGGTATCCAGATCCCGCTGTTGGTCATTGGCTAGAGAGGTGTCTCGGTTATGTTTGCATGATTCCCGAACCCGTAGGGTCTACACAGTTAAGGTTCGATGACGCTAGGGTTATAAGGAAGGTTTGTATGTGATTACCAAATTTTTTTCGGAGTCCCGGATGAGATCCCGGACGTCAGGAGGAGTTCCTGAATGGTCTGGAGGTAAAGATTTATATATGGGAAGTCACCATACGGTCACCGGAAGTGTTCGGGGGTATGCCGGTATTGTACCGGGACCACCAAAGGGGTTCCGGGGGTCCACCGGGAGGGTCCACCTGCCCCGGAGGGCCTTATGGGCTGTAGGTGGAAGGGAACCAGCCCCTAAGTGGGCTGGGGCGCCAAGCCCCCTAGGGCCCATGCGCCTAGGGTTTGGGGGAACCCTAAAGGGGGCGCCCCTAGCTTGGGGGGCAAGCCACCTCCCCCCTTGGCCGCCGCCCCCCTCTAGATCTCATCTAGAGGGGCCGGCCCCCTTCCCCCTTCTCCCTATAAATAGAGGGTGAGGGGAGGGCTGCAACACAACATCCAAGGCGCAGCCCCTCCCCTCTCCAACACCTCTCCTCCTTCGCGCGAGCTTGGCGAAGCCCTGCCGGAGAACTGTCACTCCACCACCACCGCGCCGTCGTGCTGTTGTTGGAGCCTTCTTCCTCAACCTCTCCCTCCTCCTTGCTGGATCAAGGCGTGGGAGACGTCACCGCTCCATACGTGTGTTGAACGCGGAGGTGCTGTCCGTTCGGCGCTTGGATCGTCGGTGATTTGGATCACGACGAGTACGACTCCATCAACCCCATTCTCTTGAACGCTTCCGCTCGCGATCTACAACGGTATGTAGATGCACTCCTCCCCTCTCGTTGCTAGTAAACTCGATAGATTGATCTTGGTGATGCGTAGAAAATTTTGAATTATTGCTACGTTCCCCAACAACCCCTTCACCCACGACGCTCCTTGAGACAGAAAAAACGCATCGTACCGGTACCGGAGAAGTCAGCGGGCGAAGCGGAGCTCGCGGGCGGCGCTGGTCTGGCCTCTCCGCCCCTCCTCCTCCTCTCTTCTCTCCGGCTGCAGGTAGCCTCTCTGCTCTCCTCCCCTCTCCTCCCCTCTTCTTTCCACCTCCTCAGATGCGCTACTTTGCACGCGTGCACCCAGCCCCATCTCTGATGCGCTCAATCCAAGCGGCAGCGGCGGCTGCCTACTGACAAACCTACAAGACATGGCAGCCTCCTCCCTAGGGCGATGGCAGCAAGCGGCGCATCCCAGTAGCTACCTCAGATGCGGTTGCCTTGGACGGGGCCAGCAACAAGAATGGGGTGAGCACCGCAAGGGATGGAACGGAAGGCCTTTCTTCTGGAGATGGCGGCCGTGAGTCTGGCTGGAGATGGCTTGTGTACGTGTGTGCAAGCTAGAAGGCGAGGCACAACCAGAAGCAGTTGTGCACATATGCCATCTGTAATTCAACACTTAACCATCCAAACAAGATTTGGAATTGTTACTTCTCTTAAATTCCATGTGCCAAATATTGGAACATTCAAACACTAAAATTGACATTGGAACTCAATATCAATGTCATGAGACTTTGATATTGGAGTGAATTCAATGCCAAGCCCTTGAATATCTACATCCAAACAGAGCGATATTTAAATAATGCATCTATATACTTGGTAAAGGGTGGAAGGCTCAGCCTTATGCCTGGTGTTTTGTTCCACACTTTCCTCCCTAGTTTCCGTCATACCGGTGTTATGTTCCTTGATGTTGCGTCCTTAACATGGTGAGGGGTATGGGACCCTCTTGGCAGTTCGCTTTGAATAAAACTCTTCCAGCAAGACCCAACATTGGTTTTACCATTTTCCCAACATAATAACTAAACCTGATATTTAATTAATTTGCATAGGGAGTCGCGTCCCCAAGGATTCTTTCAACATAATACAGGGAGGGGCCAGTGTTGATGGTGTTGGTCCCAAACTAGAGCACTGTGCGGGTCCGCCTCTTGGCAACTTGGGGTATTTTGGTACCTGTACACTTAGCTCATCCCTCGTGGCCTGAGACGAGATACGCGCGGCTACTATCAGGGTGTCGGCACGTCGGGAGGTCTTGCTGGATTAGTTTTACCATTGTCGAAATTTCTTGTGCACCGGGACTCCGAGTCTGATCGGGTGTCCCGCGATGGAGGATTGTCTCTGCGGATCGTGAGCTTGTCATGGGCTAAGTTGGGACACCCCTGCAGGGTTTAAACTTTTAAAAGCCGTGCCCGCGGTTATGGGTAGATGGGAATTTGTTCATATCCGGTTGTAGAAGACTCGAAGTAAACTCTATTAAAATACACCAACCGCGTTGCGTAACCGTGATTGTCCCTTTTGGGGAAGTTCGAGAGGAGTACGCGGTTGGGTTATGTTTGAACGTAAGTAGTTCAGGATCACTTCTTGATCATTACTAGTTTGCGACCGTTTGCAGAGTTTCTCATCTTACTCTTGTACTCATATGTTAGCCACCATACATGCTTAGTCGCTTGCTGCAACCTCACCACTTATCCTTTCCATACCCACTAAGCTTTGCTAGTCTTGATACCCATGGTAATGGGATTGCTGAGTCCTCGTGGCTCACAGATACTACCAAAACAGTTGTAGGTGCCGATGATACCAGTGCAGGTGATGCTACCGAACTCAAGTGGGAGTTTGACGAGGACCTTGGCCGTTACTGCGTGTCTTCTCCTGATGATCAGTAGTGGTGCCCAGTTGGGACGATCGGGGATCTAGCATTTGGGGTTATCTTCTTTTCATTTGGTTTTGACCGTAGTCGGTCTATGTGTGTACTTGGATGATGTATGATTTACTTAAGTATTATATGAAGTGGCGATTGTAAGCCAACTCTCTTTATCCCTTTCTTGTTCATTACATGGGATTGTGTGAAGATGACCCTCTTGCGACAAAACCACAATGCGGTTATGCCTCTAAGTCGTGCCTCGACACGTGGGAGATATAGCCGCATCGTGGGCGTTACAAGTTGGTAATCAGAGCCATCCCTGACTTAGGAGCCCCCTGCTTGATCGAATTGCTGACGTTGTTGAGTCTAGAACAAAATGTTTTGAGTCTTTGGATTATATATATCGGAGAGTAGGATTCTTTTTACTCCTCAGTCCCTTTGTCACTCTGGTGAGGCCTCCTGACGTAGATGTTTTGATTTTCCTCTCCTCAAATTTCACGATTTTTTTAGGATCACACGGGTATCTTGGGATCGTTCCGATATTCTTGTGACGAGAACATTGTTCTTGGTGCCTCCTGAAATTTAGGGGTTCTGGCAGTGTCCCGATGAGTTGAGCTCCGAGGTGTTGTCGTCACAATTTTATTGTTGCAGTTCTGGAATACCCGAGTTCGCTGAGATCAAAAATCTCTTTTATGCAGTTGTTGGTGAGATAACCTCGACGCCACCCAGTACTGGGGCGGGAGTTCAGGAGTATTGCCATAGCTCGTATAACGGATGCTTTTCGAAGGTTGAGGTACACAATTTTTGGAGTTTTCTTGGTTATGTGTTGACGGATGGATACAACTGGCACTACAAAAAAAGTACACTTCCGTGATGATACGTGTTTGTCACAGTAGGTCACGTTTTCTGTCATGCATGGACATCCATGACAATTTTATGAAAGAATCAAGATAGTCATACCTGTGCTGTCGTAGAAGTGTTCCATGACATTACCAAATTATCTTCACGGAAGTGTCCACTTCCATGACAATAAATCGCGCGTCGCAGAAGTGCTTTCGTCAAGGGTGACCAACATGTGGCATCCACCGTAACAGAATGCCGTTAAGCTATCAGGTCCGGTTTTGGATCCGATAACCCGTTAACAGCCCCGGCCAATGGGCATTTTCCACGTGTAAAATCATCATTGGCTGGAGGGAACACGTGTCGGCTCGCCGTTGGGACAGATGTCATCCACTCATTGGACCCAAAGCGCCTATGATACGTCAACACGTGGCACAGCCCAACAGAGGCCCATTCCTGTGAAAAGGCCAGCCCGTTTGACTTGGTCAAAAGGTGGCGGGCCGGCCCACGGCAAGCCTGTTAACGGCCTGTTCGCATATAGCCCATTTGCAGCCCGCTAACCTAGGGCCCGTTTACGGCCTATCCGAATTAGGCCCAGTAGCTTCATCTGGGACGTCCAATATAATTCCAGCCCGTTTTAACTTCCGGCCCATGTACGGACCATGACGTCTTTCGGCCCATATGAGGCCCTTAGTAACCCTCGGCCCATTAACGGCCCATGGTAAAACTGGCCCGTAATGAACATTGTATCACTTTATACCCATTAACGGCCCATTATTCTGTTGGGCCATTTCTAGCCCATGTTATCTTTCGGCCTTCTCAGGGCCCATTTATTCTTGGGCTCATTTCCAGCATTCGTTTACTTTCAGCCCGTTCCTGTCATTTTCTGCTTGTGGGCCAAATTCAGCCCGTGGTTACAGTCGGCCCGTTTGTGGCCCATTAATACGTTGGCCGTTTTCATAGCGTCATCAAATACGGTCGATTAACGACGACCCGTTATGGTCGGCCCATGAATGGACGATTTCAACTCTAGCCCATTTATGGCCATAATGTGGTCTGTTATTGGCCCATGTTTGGCCAGCCGATCATACGGCCCGTAGAAGGCCCATTGATGATACGGCCCGTAGAAGGCCCATTGTGTCTACGGTCCGTATAAGACCCTTTGTTTCTATGCCCCGTAGAAGGCCCATTGTTTCTACCGCCCTTAGAAGGCCCATTGTTTCGATGGCCCGTAGGAGGCCCATGTTAACTACAGTAAATATGTAGCCCATGGTTAATGTGGCCTAGTTTTAAAAAATAGGTTATTACGGCCACTAGCAAACCGCGGAAAAAGAACTGCACTGATAAAAGAAAACAAATAAACAAGACAATAAGGAAATAAATAGGCAAGCAACTTACGCTAGGCTATCATGGCTATTACACATATTACATCCACTGGGCATCAAAGTCCGCCACCAGTGCAAATATAGGGAACAAAGCAGTATATAAACGCCCCAGCAAAACAAGGCCAGAACTGAAACCAGTTCAGAAGAGCTCAAGAAACAATATCCTGGGTATCCATAATGCTGGCAAGATGCTTAGCAAGCTTATTAACTTTCTCTTGTTTGGCGCTTAAATCCTCCAGCACTTGCTGTTGCACCAGAAAGTATGCATCTGAATTCTGCAGGGACTTCCCCAGTCCTTCGGCTTCCTGTCGCATAACATCTGATCGATGTCTTTCAACTTGAAGTTGAGACTCAAGAAGCCGAACTGATTCAGGCAGCGAGTTCGAAGAGCTGGTGCCAGCAGTAGTAGCCAGTAACTCGAACACTACATCAAGACAAGACTTTGGGGTTGTCTCAGTGTCTTCAATATAGTTTTTATCAGCTTTCTTGGAGACCAACAGGGATGTCTCACTATCTTGAACCTTATCTGCATTACTTCCTGTACCATTGCATAACGGGGTACTCTTCTCCAATATTTTATCCGCATTATAAAACAGCAACAAACAAACACATCACAGGTTTAGAATGTAGTATATGAAACTCATTTTGGTAAACCAGTTCAGTAGTAAGGTGGACAGGATAACAGCATGAAACAAACATATATCTATGTAGAATGGTCACTGTATGGTCTACATCATTCTAGTTTATGTTGCCAAATCAAGGTAGATACAGTTCGAATCATATCTATTTAAGACAAAGCAGCTTAGACAGAATATAAGTGTGGGAAACTACACAACAATAACAACACTTGTAAGGTGCATGGCATGAGAATATAACCGTTTATTCAATTGAAACTGAAATCAACATAAAGCAAGTTACAACAGCAAACACGTTAAAGAAACAAGTTTAAAACATACCTGTTGCACCATTGGAGTTTCAATTGCATCCTTCAAATTTGAAATTAGTTGGTATGAGTAAATACAATGATGCAAGAGAAAATTAGTATGAACCATAGCTACAGAACCTGAACTGAGAACAATTCTTCTTCTACTTTAAGCGTTGACTTGGGGTTTGGAGTGGTGGTCCTCGTGCTTTGGGCACTGCAGTTGCCTTACTAACTGCTCGTGTTTGGGTGCTTTGTGGTGGAGACGGTGCTGTGTCAACGGGAACCGGGTTACTATCTGCTGGGGTTGGGGTTAGAAGGGGTGTCGCTGGTTCTCTGTCCAACTGGGTAGGGGTAAAATCTGCATGAGTCTGGGTTATGTGTGGTGGGGATGGTTCTTGGGCAAGTACAACCATGGTTCTATCTCCATCGATAGGTAGCACGATATTTTCTGAAGACCGTGTTTTTGCTCCCACAGATACTGCCATCACCCCCTCCAATTGAAATGGCTGATAAACAAGAAAAGTAATTGAATGTACAGACATTGTAAGATAGACAGGTGCAATGGATACTAGGGAAGAAAACAGGGCATGAAATAATTCACATTTATGTTGTCTAACCAAACAGAATAGCAGGACATAATTTCACATATATGATGGCTAATTAAACAGGATAGCATGACACAATTTCACATGTATGATGGCTAACTAAACAGGATAGAATGACATACTTCAAAATATGATGACTATGTAAACAGGATGACATAATATAACTATACGATGTGTCTATTAAAGTGGTTGGCATGCCATAAATCACAAACATGCCGTCGATGGAAACATGATGGCATGATATAATTCACGAATAGAATGACATAATTCAAAATATGATGACTATGTGAAGAGGATGAGATGATATAACTATATTATGTCTTTAGAAAATGGGTTGGCATGCCATAATTCAGATACATGTTGTCTATGTAAACATCATGGCATGATATAATTCAAATATATCATTTATATACTAAGGAAGTGAGCATAGGGCAATCGCATATATGATGTGTCAACTAAGGAGATGGCATTCAATATCGTGTATATGATGTAAAAACTAAGCATTGCAATACAACATATGCATCATATGAGTAATATAACCCTGCCAAGTTTGAGCATACACCTCAGGGGGATAATAGGACTGGTCATCTGCCTCTGAATCCTCCTCTGAAGAGCTATTTGTAACCAGCAAGATATCTGCTTCACTAGGTAGCATTGTCTGCTCTAAAGACCTTGTTTTCACTCTAGATTTCTCCATCACCAATTCAAATGGCTGATGCACATGAAGAGCAGTTAAATATACAAACAATATCGACAAAAGCAATGAGAAATACAAAAAAGGACGGCATGATATAATTCACATATATGACGCCTGGCTAAACAGCATGGCATTGCATAATTCACATATACAATGCCTTGCAACAAGATAGCATTGCATAATTCACATATATAATGTCTTGCAACAAGATGGCATTGCATAATTCACATATATGGTAATTAGACACTAAACAGGTGGCATTCACACAAAGCATGTCCAAATTAAGCAAATGACATAGCAATGCAAGATACCATACACACGATATGAGCAACATAACTCTGCCAAATTAGAGCATGCACCTTGGGGGGGGGAGGGGGGAATAGGACTGGTCATCTGTCTCTGAATCCTCCTCTAAGGAGCTATCTATAACCAACAAGACATGCGCTTCGTCAGATAGCATTGTCTGCTTTGAAGACCTTGTTTCCACTCCAGATTTTTCCATGACCATGCCGAATGGCTGATGCACAGGAAGAGTAATTGAATGTACTAAAATTGTTGACAAATTTAACACGTAATAAAAAATGATGTCATGATATAATTCACATATAAGATGACTGGCTAACCAAGGGGCATTGCAAAATTCACATATATGATGCCTGGCTAAACAAGATGGCATTGCATGATTCACATATACGATAAAGAAACTAAACAGATGGCATTGACACAAAGCATGTCTAAACTAAGCAGAAGCCATCTTTGATGTATAGCGTAAGCAATGCAAGGCACCATATGCATCATATTACCAACATCAGCATGCCAAGTTAGAGCGAAGACCTCATGGGGTTAATATGAGTGATCTTCTGCTTCTGAATCCCCCTCAGAACAGTTATCTTCCTCTTGATTACGATCCGAAATGGGTGGAGGGGGGCTGCCTTTGCGCCCACCATGGAGCGACGTCTGCATGAAATTTTATTGCCACACAAGGCTCATCTCTCTTGCTCTACATGTTCAGTTCCATTGTGTACAATAACTGACATGCATAGGAATAAAACATAGTGAGATTATGTAAGGAGTGCATGCACAAATCCAGAGTGATGGTAGCAAACTGTGGATAGAACCAAAACAAATGATAGCAGGCATATAATACCTTTAGTTAAAAAATACAGATAATGGCTCCTTTAATGTTTGTTTGCACCCAACATGAAACTCATAGTAGACACTTGAGATTAACCAGATAGTAGACAGATAGTACTGATTGCTGCCCCAATATGTACCCCACAACCATTTAAAAACTCAAGTTTCAGCATAAGTTTGGACCTGAGTCGGAGTCTAATAGGTGAGCACGACGATAAAGTAGCATGTCATCATATTAAGCGATGCATAACGTAAGCAGACACGAAAGAGTGCGACCTCTCTTGCGGACCCGTGTAGTCCTCAAGGTCATCTGCTCAGTTGATGATGGTAATGCAGTTGTCGTGGCTGCCGGCGGTGGGGAAGAAGATCTGAGGCGGTGAAAGACAGTCTGGAGAGCAGATCCCTGCTGTGGTGAACCCTTTCGTTGTTGGAGCAGCTGAGCTGGGCTGGAACACAACACCGCAGGACCAGGACAAACCACACAAGGTTTTCTTGGACACATATCTGTAACAGAAGTAATTGTGTAAGGGCTTGTTTGAATTTGAGGATTCTAACAATGCAGGGATAGGAAATAGACAAGAATAGGATAGGAATGCACGTGCAAAACAGAGAATTTAAAAACACATGATTTTTGCCAATCTGGGTGTTTGGTTCACAAGAATTGGAAGATCACAGGATGCAAAGAAGCATGGTGAGATTAAGTCAAACCACAAGAAGTGTACAACCTCTTTGGCGAAGCCATGTCGATCTCAGCATGATTGGGTTGGCCGGTGAGGATGCTCCGGCTGACTTGGCTGTCGGAGGAGGGGAAGAAGATCTTAGGCGTGTGGAGATGGAGCCTGAGGTACTGCTCCGCTGTGATGGAGGGTTTCATCGTTGGAGCAGCTCTGGTGAGTTGTACGACGCCGAGGCTGAAGCAGGACAAGAGAGACAACGTTAACCTGAGTGGAATTCTAATAGCATCTCCAATAGATGACGTAAAATACATAACCACAAAGTGCTAGATGTATACATCAGCCGCTCATCTCTGAACTTAACTGTCGAAACTGAATTTAACTGTCGAAACTGAACTTAACTGTCGAAACTGAATTTGCTGTCAAAACTGAATTTTACTGTCGAAACTGAATGCACTAGAGGTGAGGCTACACGTCAGTCGTCTGACTTTTTCATCTCTGGTCAGTCGATTTTGCAGCCGTTGGATACGAAATCAAGGGCCTGCAGTTCATCTTCAACCTCCACCCCCCTGAGCCGCTAGCCACTGTCGGGGAAACGACACCTATGGGATCACAAGAATCCCTACTACGGTTGCCGGGGCGCAGGGTTGCGAGAAGAGCAGGATAGTAATCAGCACAAGGATCGTTTACCCAGGTTCGGGCCGCGAGGATGCGTAAAACCCTAGTCCTGCTTTGGTGGGTGTATTTCAGAGAGTTCTTGAGCTCTCGAACTAGCTGTGGTGCGTGTGTGGTCCGAAAAAGCCAAATCCTTCTCCAGTATGCCATGGGCCTCCTTTTATAGTCGAAAGGGGCTGCCACAGTGGCACACAGGAGGTGGAAAGCGCACAGTGCTATGAGCTTATCGCTCGTATTACAGGACAAGACGCATTTAATGCGTAGCTTAGGTGTCCCCTTGCTTTATTGGGGACGGGGGCGAGGCCCCTCCCGTCCGTCGTCACTCCTCCTTGCTTCGACACGCGCCCTGGCTAGCGACGCATGTGGCGCTACGTAGCCAGGTAGGCAGCTGAGGTGGCGCGGTGGTGGAGTCTCCACGAAGATCTGCATGCCGCTATGCAGGCGCTTGATGAGTTGGCCTGGGAGCTGCATGTTGCCACGCAGGTGCCCGCCCAGCTGGTTGGGCTGGCAGCTGCATGTGAACGGTGGTGGAGACTTGGTTGGTGCGGGCCTGGTAGTGGCCATGCTGGCGTCCTCGGTGAGAGCCTTGCCGGGTGGCCCGGCAAGGGTCTTGCCGTGGCGCGCTGTCATCCCCAGCAAGGGCCTTGTCGGGGGTCTGGTGGCCTTCCTCGGCAAGGATCCTGCCGAGGATCGTCGTCTTCTAATCCTCATCTGATCTTGAGTGTTTCTTGTCTTCACAAAGATCTGCATGCCACCATGGAGGTGGCTCCCAAGCCCTGGCCTAACGTGATATTGGAGACCGTGGGCTCAAGGGTGGCTCGCTCTGTTGGTGTGGGGCGAGCTGCCCCGGCAAGGGTCTTGCTGGGGGAACCTGCTTCGTCCCTCTGCTCTTTGTGGTCTTGGCCTTGGCGTTGCTCTGGTTATCTTGGGCTTCGGTCTTACCTTGGCTCACCTCCCCTGTTCTGCTTGGTGTGACCGTGGGCGCGGCTCCGACTGCCCATGCACAGGTAAAGGGGTACAAAAGTGCACCCCTCCTTTTGTACAGCGACAAGAGCCCCCAGGCCTGGGCCACACATAAGCGCGACACGTTGTTGGGCCAGGCCCAAAATGGTGCGCGGGCAGGCGGGGCGGTTTTTACCGCGGTAAAACTTTTCGCGCGCTGCGCTTCATACGACCCGCGTGCGCGGCGCTGCGTGGCGTGGAGGGGTGCGCGTGACATGGGTGGCATGCGTGTCCTGCACGCATGCGTCATATCACAGTAAATGGGCAGCGCGACCCGCACCTTCCCCATAAAAAGGGATAACGGCGGGTGCACTGTTCCTTTGACCCTTCGCGCAACCCCAATCTCGGAAGCCTCCGCTCGTCTTCCTCCTCTTCCCTAAGCGTCGCCCTTGCTCGCCGCCGCTGCGTTCCCGTCGTCCTCTGTCTTGCCCCCCTCCCCCAGCCGCCATGGCGCCAAAATCCACCAAGGGCAAGGGAGTGGCCAAGGACGCCGGAGCGGCGGAGCCGCCGGAGAGTGCGCCGGCGGTGCAGCGGACGCAATCCGCCTTCTTCCCCTCGATGGTCGACGTGCTCGAGCTTCAGGAATCCTTCAAGCCTCTGTGGGGGGTGAAGACGGGGGGAGAGAAGTCGGGGCATCCAGCCACGCGCGTCATCCCCGCCAACTGCGCCGAGGCTGCCCCAAATCGGTACCCCTTCTTTGTCGACTATTTTTCCTGCGGGCTCTGTCCTCCCTTCTCTGATTTCTTTAGTGACATCATGCACACCTTTGGCTTCCGCCTCTTGTATTTTACCCCGAATGCGGTGGTGTGCATGGCCCTTTTCGCGCACCTCTGCGAAGGCTTCGTCGAGGTGCACCCCAAAACGGCGCTCTTCCGCAATTACTTCTTCCCTCGGATCCAGACGGGAGGCGCCATTTCGGGTTGCATCGCTTGGATCCCAAGATCCAAGGGAGCATACCTGGATGGCGCCATGAAGGAGAGGTGGGAAGAATGGCGGGGCCGGTGGTGCTGGATCGAAGAGAAGGACCCGCAGGCGTTCTGTGAAGTTCGCCGGGTGCCGCCGGTCCGCAGAAGCGATTGGAGCAACGTCGACGCCGACGACGAGAAGCTCACGGCCGCCACCACCAGGATCCTCCGGCTTACCGAGGCCGGGCTCACCCTTGAGATGATCAGGGCGGACTTCATCCGCCGCCGGATCGCTCCACTGCACAACAAGGGGAGGCCAGCCAGGCTCTTTACGAACCCTGCCGACATCATGCGGCTTCGTCCCGGCCTCGACCACAACTTCACAGTGATGGGACACACCCATTTCTGCCAGCGGCTCTTCCAGCTTGATGTGGGCAGCGACGGCGAGGTCGAGCAGACCGGCAAGGTCGCGAGGGCCGCCGTGAAGACCGGCAAGGTCCTCAAGGGGCCTATGTTCAAGCTGCCGACAGGGGTGGTCCCGTTGTGCAATAACTCGCGCTGGTCCGATATAATCGCCATGATGCCGGACTGCAACGCGCATGGCCCTGACCCGAGCTGGAAGGAGCCAGAGGACACCAAGGTGCAGCATTCTTTGATACTCTGCACGAGGGGTACGTCAACGCCGACGCCGAGCGGCTGCTTGTTCAGGACACCTCCCAGGTGGAACTGGACTACATCGCTGCCAGGGCGAGGGAGGTGCAGCTTGCCGAGGAGGCTGGCAGCGCTGGCGGTGTGGAGGACAGGGCCGCGGCGGAGGCGGAGGAGAGGGAGCTCGCCCAGTGGGCGGAGGCCGCCAGGGAAGCCAACAACGCTGACATCAGGGCCCCTCTTGTTGAAGATGTGGTCGGCGAGTTGTTGGAGGAGGAGGTCGAGGCTGCAGGCTCGCCACCGGCTACGGGGAGAGGGAGAGTCCTACGGCGGGCTAGTTCCGGCGAGCCGGTCCGGCCCGGCAGGGCTGCGCGGCCGCAGCTGACCTTGGAGGGGTCCGAGCGCCACATGAGGGCCGCAACGGCGAAGAAGCTGGTGAAGGCCGCGGTGAAGAAGAAGACAGCCGCCCCTTCTTCGTCCAAGCGTGTCCAGACACCGCCTCTTTCCCCTCCTCCGGCGGATGTTGACGCGGAGGTCACTTTCGATTATGGATCCCTCAGCCCGAGGAGGAAGAGGAAGACAGCAGAGGAGGAGGCGGACTACGAGTAAGTATCTGGTTCCTTTTTGTTATCTCCGCCTCCTCAATCTGTGTCGCTCGTCTTGACTTGTCTTCGTCTTTGCAGGGACGTGGAGACGCTGGCCCAGAGAGTGAAGAGGGCCAAGGTCTTGGCGGGTGGCCAGCCCCCGACTGGTACTTCGAGGGCGCCTCTGGTGGTGTTGAGTAGCCCAGACAGCAGCCCCCGGCATAGCCCCCAGCGTAAGTTCATCACTCTTCCCCCGTCAACATGTGTCAGGGGCACGACACTTTGGTGCTGACCTTGCCAGGTACGCAGGAGGAGAGCAGCAACAGGAGGAGCCGCAGAGGGCTACTCCCAACACGCCGCCCCATCGACCACGCCGCCCCGAGGGGCGTCCCCGGCAAGGGCGCCAAGCACCGAGCCCACGCACATGGAGGAGGAGGAGAACTTGGGCGCCGGCGGCTTTGCCTCGACGCCAAATGTTGGCGTGGAGGGGACTTCCGTTTCCCAGCCTGGTACTGGCGCTAGTAAGTCGTTCGCCGTTCGTCCCTGTTCCTTTTTCTTTCTGGCTCTTGGTCTTGGCCTTGCCTCACTCCCTTCTTTGGTGTCTAGATCCCTCCTCGGTGAACCCAGAGGACGTGGACGCTGTCATCGAGGACGTCGCCAAGGCCGCCGAGGCGGACGCCGAGAAGATCGCCGCGGAGGAGGCCGCCAAGGGCGCTGCTGAAGACGCCGCCAAGGGGCCCGCCGGGGAGGCCGGTGGGGCCGCTGCCGAGGAGGAGGAGGAGGCGGCTGATGACCAGCCTTCCTCTTCTGCTGCTTCCGGCTCCGGCAAGTATGTGATGGTGAGTGACGACTTGTTCGTCCACCTTCCAGGCGCGTCGAGCACCAGGACACCCGTTGAGGGAGAGGTGTTCGACGACGAAGTGCTCGCCGCTGCCGGGCTTGAAGTCGTCGACAAGCCGATTGTTGTTGGCGACGGCTCACAGGAAGAGCGGCTCCTCCACGCCATGGGCGCTAGTTTCCGGAAGCTCCAGGCGCTCGACCGCGCCCGCCTGGACAAGGCTAAGTCCAGGACGGCGGTGGTGGAGAAGGCAGAGGCAGACCTCCAGAAGCGTGTTGCCGAGACACAGGACTGGTTCCGCGAGGCTCACAAGGAGCCGAAGGCTGCCCAGGGTGAGCTGGTCAAGCGTGACGTGGAGCTCACCATGAAGCTGGCCAACATCGAGAAGGCCCAGGAGACGGCAGAGGGCTTGGCCGCGGCAGTCGAGGCCGCCCGGACTCAGCACCAGGCCGCACTGAACTCCCAGGAGGAGGACCTTGCTGCGCGCGAGGAGAAGCTTGCCACCACGCTCCGCGGCAAGGATGAAGAGGTGGGGAAGCTTGTCTTGCAGCGGACCCGTGAGCTGGAGCAGAGGCACAAGGAGGCACTCAATGCCCAAGCCCAGGTGTATGCCGACAAGGTGAAGGAGCTGGAGGTGGAGTGGAACAAGCTGAAGGAGCAGGCCCTGAAGCTGTCCCAGGAGAAGGACACGCTCAACAGCGCCCTGACGGAGGCGCAGGGCGCGACCATCTTGGGAACCACCTTACCACCCTTAGCGCGGCTGCCCGAACTGTCGAGTTTGACTCGAGTCAGAGTCGGGAGCGTTGCCAAGTGCGGAAGGCTACCCCGCCACTCTCGACGCGGCCGCTTTGAGCTGTTGAGCGGACTCGAAACAGAACAAGGGCGTTGCCAATTGCGGGAGGGCCCCTTTGCGTGCAGGTTTCTCATACATAGGCAAGATCTCCGAGGACGATAACCTTATATATAAAAGGAAATAACTCAAAGCTCTGAATGACTTAGCTTCTCTGTTGCCGCACTGGCGTCCTTCACGTTCGCAGGCGGCGCCCCTTTCTCCTGGCCGTCTCCTTCTTGGGAGCTATGGCGACGAAGAACTGCTAGGCTAGCTACTAGACCAGATTCTCACAATTGCGCCCCCTGCCCGGCGCGCCAAAGATGTCGGGGAAACGACACCTATGGGATCACAAGAATCCCTACTATGGTTGCCGCGGCGCAGGGTTGCGAGAAGAGCAGGATTAGTAATCATCACAAGGATCGTTTACCCAGGTTCGGGCCGCGAGGATGCGTAAAACCCTAGTCCTGCTTTGGTGGGTGTATTTCAGAGAGTTCTTGAGCTCTCGAACTAGCTGTGGTGAGTGTGTGGTTCAAAAAAGCCGAATCCTTCTCCAGTATGCCATGGGCCTCCTTTTATAGTCGAAAGGGCTGCCACAGTGGCACACAGGAGGTGGAAAGCGCACAGTGCTATGAGCTTATCGCTCGTATTACAGGACAAGACACATTTAATGCGTAGCTTAGGTGTCCCCTTTCTTTATTGGGGACGGGGGCAAGGCCCGTCCCGTCCGTCGATGCTCCTCCTTGCTTCGACACGCGCCCTGGCTAGCGACGCATGTGGCGCTACGTAGCCAGGTAGGCAGCTGAGGTGGCGCGGTGGTGGAGTCTCCACGAAGATCTGCATGCCGCTATGCAGGCGCTTGATGAGTTGGCCTGGGAGCTGCATGTTGCCACGCAGGTGCCCGCCCAGCTGGTTGGGCTGGCAGCTGCATGTGAACGGTGGTGGAGACTTGGTTGGTGCGGGCCTGGTAGTGGCCATGCTGGCGTCCTCGGTGAGAGCCTTGCCGGGTGGCCCGGCAAGGGTCTTGCCGTGGCGCGCTGTCGTCCCCGGCAAGGGCCTTGCCGGGGGTCTGGTGGCCTTCCTCGGCAAGGATCCTGCCGAGGATCGTCGTCTTCTAATCCTCATCTGATCTTGAGTGTTTCTTGTCTTCACAAAGACCTGCATGCCACCATGGAGGTGCCACCCGAGCCCTGGACTAACGTGATATTGGAGACCGTGGGCTCAAGGGTGGCTCGCTCTGTTGGTGTGGGGCGAGCTGCCCCGGCAAGGGTCTTGCCGGGGAACCTGCTTCGTCCCTCTGCTCTTTGTGGTCTTGGCCTTGGCGTTGCTATGGTTATCTTGGGCTTCGGTCTTACCTTGGCTCACCTCCCCTGTTCTGCTTGGAATGACCGTGGGCGCGGCTCCGACTGCCCGTGCACAGGTAAAGGGGTACAAAAGTGCGCCCCTCCTTTTGTACACTAACAGCCACCACCGGCCAAACAGCCGCCCCCCGCCACCTGCGGCCGGCGGTGCGCCGCCTCGCCCGCCCCGAAAACACTCCTCACTGCCGGTCCGCCGCTGCCCCGGCCATCCCTCTAGGTCCCCCCCTGTGCCGAGCTTTTTCTCCGGTGATCCCCACGCCACCGCCCTACCTCGTCGGCGACCACCGCCCCCACCCTGAACCATAAGATAGATAGTGGGGTACCTCTCCGGCGAGCCCCCCTCCCTGCTGTGGCTGGTTCTTCCTTAACTCCGGCGAGCCCCCCACCCCTTGAAAATCGAGTGACCCAAAACTCGATTCACTCGAGTGAAGTGTAGCTAAATCGGAGCAGCATCGCAAGCAAGAGCGAGAGCAAGAGCAAGAGCAGACCAGGCAGGGGACTAAGAGTAAGAGCAGAGCAGCAGCGTGAGTGAGAGCTAAAGCAGCAGCAGCTCCAACTGATGTGGACGTCGCCGCCGAGGGAGGGACGCCGTGGAGGAAGTGGCCGGCGACGCCGCCGTGGATGGAGCCGCGCCGTGTCGGCTCGGGACCGAGCGTTGGCAGCACCGTGAGATCGAATCAAGAAGAAAATGTGGCGATTAGTGTACAACCTCTTTGGTGGTACCGATTAAGCCGCAGCTTCATCCGAGGAAACGGTGATGATGATGCTCTTTCGGTGGTGCAGGTGAAGACGGCAGTGTGGGAATGGAGGTGGCGCAAAAGACGAGGGGAACATCGGGGCAGCTCCTTGGAGGTGGAGGATGGGGTGGCTGAACCGGCGGGATGACCAGATCGACGACGGATCCTCATCTGGTACGGTGGATGAGGGACGTCGAGGTGTTGTTGTGGACGACGTCATCGGGGAAGAGGCTCCGGCTGGGTGGCGGACGGAGGAGGGTGTGGGGCTTCGCGGGTTTTCCCGGCCTCGGTGTACGATTGGGTGGGCGGATGGGATTGGAGTGGGGAACCATGGCTTAGGGACGTGCTTGTCCGAAATGTGGGGTAAGTTACGAAAGTACCCCCACCGATTTGAGGCGGTTCTTTCGGTTCAGGGGTATCACGGGCATTTCGCGTGTCGGGATTTCATAGGAGGTGGGAGTTTTCGCGCGCGTTGTAATTTTGGAATAGCAAGGCGCGGGTTGAGATGGAGGGAGTTGTCGGAGCACAACGAGACAAAGATATATCTTAAATATTTCAGGCTAACAAGGCGCGAGTTGAAGAGGCGGGAGTTTCGCATCATGATAGACAGAGATGCTAGCTTGAAATTTCGGCATAACAAGGCGCGGCTTGAAATTTCGGGAGAACAAGCTTAACGTGTACCCAAAAAAAGACAATTTAGACTAGTATGATATACTACGTACAATGTGTTTAACACGCACAACACACACATAGACACCATTTAGACTAGTAAGGTACACGTGCATTCGATGCATGAGATTTGGCAACCAAATTATGAATAAATACCAAATTATAGCATGTAAGCTTTGAGTCATATATGCATGATGTAGATGATCGTTTAATTCTTATAGTTCATTTCATTCAAAATCATCTAGTTTTTATAAGAAAGCTAATCTATTTTAAGATTCATGGAATTGTGCGTTGTAAGGCATAAAGTAAAAACAAATCATGTAGAAAAACATTTGGGAAATTCTGATACTGAAGATTCTAGAACAAAGAAGAAGTGCTTGTGTTTTGAGGTTTGTGCATTATGCTTAAGTTCAACCATAGAGTCTTATAGATTGTACATGTGGCAAAATCTGGTGGAATCTAGATGATATCCAACGGCTAGTAGTGCTCAAATTCGCCAGCTCCGCACCATCAGATTGGCCTCATCCAACGACCATCTTTCAAAGTTAAAGTTATCCGCACACTATATAAAAAATATAAAATATAATATATATATAGGGGTATAGATATAGATATGTGATGGGAAAGCCACCCATCATCTCCAATTAGAATAGTGTGTCCATGCATGGATGAAATGTGGCCAAACGATGTCTGCCATCGGTATCTCAAATTCAAACCAGTCTGACCTTGTTCAATGTGTATACATTACAACATGCTCGTTTCCAAACCACGCCGCGCAGATCTCCGTTATATTCATGCATGCATGGGTTTCAAACATCATGATCTCTTATTCAAATATTTGAATTCAACTTTACATTGATTATGACCTCACCTAGTCTTTTACACCCACACATTGGTCTTCTCTTTATAATTGTACCACTAACTTTCTCTCGTGCATGCATGCACACACACTACCAGTCGGCATTATCCATCGCACACATGCAATCTTTTTATTCAGGCCGGTCTCCCATGAAGGCACACACACACACACACATCCCCCTCTCCATCATATCGTACATTCTTTATCTCTCACGTGCATGCGCAACGATCGATGTTCCTCTATGTGTGTGTGTGTATATAGCTAGGTCTTTCATAGTTTTCCACATAAACCGATCAATCTATATATCTAGTGAGGTCTCACCCTCTTTCCCACGTCCACATCGATCAATCTATACCTCTCTATATAGGATTACATATATAGCTAATACACCCACATTAATTATATATCCAACGCCTCCCTCTCATCATCCATGCCTTCCGCTTCATCTCTCAGACGCGCGCACAATGGCGAAGACAAGGGGCAGCAAGGGCCCTGCCCCCCTAACATCACTATATATCGAGGCTAATATGAATGTGATCATTAGATAATTGCTGGTAAAAATGGTTTAAGTTGATGAATTGGCCCTCCTCGTAAAGGATTAGCAATGCTTGGCCCCCTAGCTCATGGGACATTTTTCATGGCTCCGCCACTGCGCGCAACAGCGCACTTCTCGCTCCCTCTCTCTAAATATTGATCTCGCAGTTGTGCACTCCTTCATAGTCTCCCTCCACTCGGCCCCTCGCACCATCTTCTAGCCCCCACCAGATTTTGCCGCAAGTACAATATAGCAGACTCCATGGTTGAACTTAAGCATAATGCACAAATCTCAAAACAACAGTGGTTCTCCTTTGTTCTAGAATCTTCCGTATCATAACTGCCCAAACTTTTTTCTAGTTGAATGGCCATTATTTGTTTTTACTTTATGCTTTAAAACGCACAATTCCATGAATCATAAAATAGATTAAGGCTTCCTTTGATTCAAAGGATTCTCGAAGGAATTTTGGAGGATTCTAATCCTTAGGAATTTTTCCTATCTTGGTTGTTTGATTCATAGGATTGTAAACCATAGGAATTTTTCCATATGATTCATTTGCACTAGATTTCATAGGAAACATCCCATCCACTCAAACCTCTTTGAAAGAATTCTACGTTTTTTCTATGCACAATCAAACACTCGTACCATCCTGTAGGATTCAAGATGACATTCCACTCTAATCCCATGTTCTTCCTATTCCCGCGTTTTGGAAATCCTACGAATCAAAGAGGCCCTAGGTTTTTTATAAAAACTAATTGATTTTGAATGAGATGAACTATAAGAATTAAACGAAGTTCTACATCAGGCATATATGACTCAGAGCTTACATGCTACAGTGTGGTATTTATTCATAATTTGGTTGCAAAATCTCACGCGTGCAATGCACGTGTACCTTACTAGTACTTCGAGTATGTGCAAAACACAATGGCACGCTACACAGTGTCTCTCTTACAGTTCATGAAGCCACGTGGCACATGTGGAGGCGTTGTCTCGACATCCTTGTGTGGATTGATCACAGTGACGTGCTACTGGTTCCAGAAGAATGTACTCGTCCTCCTTGAGCCGCACTGGCGGTAAATGCACGAAGCGAAGATGTGCACGCACGCCACGCACGCACTCATTCCCTCGCACGCACACGTGGGTACACGGGCGGACGCAATTTTGTACCAAGATCCACCCCATGTGATAATTTGACGCGTGTAAAGTCCTTCACTTCATTGATGGTCAATTAATACAGCACATGCAAATTGAATGGACGTGAGGGCGGAAGAAAGACATTACTACTCCACTGCGCGCATGCGAGTAGTTAAATCATGGGTTGCTAATAGTACTTCCATTGGTCTCCTTCGTATTTTGTGCCAATTTTTGACAGTAACATAATATTTACGCATCTGAGCAGTGTAGTCTACTTGAAATTTATGTTCCACTAAACTCATCGGGAGCCGTTTCGGGCCTCGAAACCAAAAACCATCAATTAATCTTTACCTTGTTCCCATCACATTCGAAAGTACTAGTGCTACAATTAAGTGCAAGCCTGCTCACACCTACCAGTACGTACCAAACCTCAACGTGTTCCCACTATGCAGGTTTTAGTACTAGTGCTAGTACTTAGTTTATAAAAAGGGGAACTACCTAACCGAAAATTACTCTACCTTCCTCCTCATAAGTCCTCTTTCTTCGTCCGTCCTTGCCATGGCCGGTGTGCAGAGCTCTAGGTCGAGAACTACTCGTAACAAGGGAGCGGCAACAAAGGCTGCGGAAAGAAAAGAGGGCTCGCCGCCACGCAGAGACCTCAAAAGATCTCTCATGGGCAGGCGATGGCTCCCAGGAGCGCCCTAGACACGGAGGCGAACATGCCGAGCTGGCGGCGCTGGAGTCGTTATCCCTCGACGACATGCTCGATCAGCTCAATAAGCACCTTAATAAGCAGAAGGAGTTCATCCATGGCTTGGTGGAGCTGCTGAAGGAGAGCCTCGACGACATGCCCGCTGAGCTCAATGAGCAGGGGGAGTTGACCGCCGGCTTGGTTATGCTGCTGAAGAAGAGCATTGCCTCGGAGAAGAAGGCGACCGGCGAAATCCTGCAACTTCAGGAGGACAAGGCGAAGCTCTGCCACGAGCTCGACCTGCTGAAGGAGGAGAACGCCGGCTGGAAGAAGCTACATGAGAATAGTAGTTCCTCGATGAAGATGTTGCAGGCCCTCGTCATGGAACAGGAGGAGGAGTTGGCGAAGCTCCGCATCGAGCACCCGGCTGCTGTCAAGGTACGTAATGCGGCCGTGGAACAGATGATGAAGGCTCACGTCGAGAAATCCCGTGTCATGGACACAATGAAGAAGATGGCGGATGAGACGTGCAAGGAGATGGAGGTCGTGGAGGCGATGAAGAAGCAGTTATGACTCCGCGGCCAGCAACCCTTCATGTAGTGAGAGCAGCGCCCCAGACTTGTGTGTGCGTCTTCCTTCTTTTTTGGGGGTGATAATCCTCCTTCTTTTGCTCCTGTGTTTCTTATTTTGCTTCGGGTGTTTCGCCGCATGTGTCACCTTCTCTGCGAGGCATGAATAGAACAATGCTAAAAATTTGATGACTAGCAAATTAGATCATTCTTTATCGCCAATAGAACAATGTCTCTTGCTAGTAATATATAATAAGAGTAGAGAGTAGAGGATATGGCACTGGGCTGCCGTGTTTCGTGCTCCTCCGTCGTACTCCAGTGGAAAACTTGAGTATACAGCACGGTTCTTTGCTCCTCCTTAGGTCATCGGCACATTTATACGAGCAGTCAAATCACAAGGCCCCGCCTTCCAGCAGTAATGAGCCGTCAAATCACAAAGGCCCTCGCCTCTCGTGAAAAGGACCAAGCTAGACTGCCCCGCCCTCTAGCCTTTTAAAAAATGTATACATTTGTACAGTAGTAGTATCGACGGATTGCGACATGGAGAAAAACTAACAAGATGTAATTAAAGAAAAATGGTGGTACATATAGAGAGTGCTCGTCGCCAAATTATGCATATACTATATGACACTACCCACTATGAAGGTACTAGTAACATAGACTAGTAACTAGTCTATGCTACTCTCCACTATGACCAGCCAAAGTCGAGGCGCGGATACCAACGAGGGCCTGGTTGTGTCTATACTTGGACAACTCACCCGACTGCATGCGCACCAGGCAGACGAAGCTCGTGTCGTGTTGGTGCCGTGTGCGGCCCGCACATTAACCAAAACCTCGCGCCTCCATCTTAGCCTCCGCGTTTTAAACTTCTCAATCTCAAGGCCAAGGAGCAACATGAAACCTATGATAGAGCCAATCGGATGGGTGAGAACACTACAATTCGTAGCTACAGATGCATGTGTGAGAGAGGATGAGTGTGTGCGTGCACCTCTTCTCAGAGTACAACTGTATGTGGGTGGCATCGACCTAGGGAGCAGTGATGGTGCGTGCGAGAAGTCCCGAGAGATAGGTGTAATGCGTCTGAAAAAAAGACTAGTCTATAGCTAGCCACGAGGCTATTCCTGTCAAACGCCAATCGTAAGATATGTATCCGACATTGCCAGTTTTTGCACGTACACAACAGTAGAAAAAAACTAGTACCATGGCCTATGCTACACCATGTCCGAGAAAACGTGCCGACGTTATGCCATCCAGGAATAGTGCCACACTTCGAAACTAGAACCGTCAATAAATTTTGAGCGCGTCTCATCACATTTCAAATTACTACTACTACCACGCTATATTTAATTGCATACCTGTTCACACTGATCACAACCTAAACGGTTTCCCACTTAGGAGCGTATTAGTAGTACTCAGTTATAAATACTACTATGCTAAGATGACTGCACATTCCTCCTCAACTCCTCATCCACAAAAAACAATCAAGTGAATCAAGCCATAGCCAGCGTGAGTTCTGGGTCGAGCGATTTCCACCAGGGAGAGGTGAGCATGGAAGAGGAAGCACGAGAAATGTCCCGCCTCGCCACGAAAGCAGCCGACATGTCCAGCCGCACAGTAGTAGCAGCACAGAGGTCCCGCCGCGCCGACGAAGCAGCACGGAGGTCCCGCCGCACCGTCGATGTAGCAGACTGGTCCGGCCACGCCGCGGAAGCAGCAGAGATGTCCCTCCGTGCCGCCGAAGCAGCAGGGAGGTCCCGCCGCGCAGCGGCAGGCTGGGAAAATTTCTCGCGGGCAGGCGAGGACTCTTACAGGTGCATGCATGCGATAGTCCATAGCCAGATGGATCAGTTCTCTGGCTGGGCGAGGATGCGGGACGAGGCTACCGGCGTCATCCGGCAACTAGGGAAGGGCAATGCGAAGCTCCGGGGAAAGCGCGACCTGCTGAGGGCGAAGAAAGGGCGAAGCAGGAGGAGGAGACTGCTGCCTTATTGCAGAGGACGGGCGTCATCATCAAGAAACTTATGGACGAGAATGTCATGCTCCGCATCGAGTGCAACAGGCTGGTGGAGGAATCCATGGATGCTGCCAAGCAGCGTATTAAGGACATGAAATTGATGAAAGAGATCATCGCCCGCCGCGAGACCTAGTCTCCGCGACCTGCAGCGCATAAAGAAAGTAGAGATCGACGAGCCAGATCGTTGTATGTGTCTTCCTTCTTCTTTTGCCCTTGTGTATTTCGGGCATAGCCGCATGTGGCTTTTTTAATTATCTTCCTAATTATGTAAGACAATTATTATCCACTCTCGTCGTCCTTATATATATTCATCAGTCTTGCTATAAGTCGCAGTAGATGGTATATAGGTCCGTCGGATCTTACATCAAGATCCGTGCAAAATTTTATTTTCAGATTTTCTTTTTTCTCTCTTAAATCTCGGTCGAGTGAGACATTGCCACGCCATTAAACAGAGGCTCGGGCGCCATTAAGGAGACCTTGGGAGAGAGGTGGACGGCAGATGGAGGTCAAAGGGCTCTCCTCCCGATAAGCACGCGCAGGGGTCTGATCACACGCCTCCCGTACTCAAATAGCTACCCTGCACGACGCCTCCTAGCTAATAAAAAAAGGGGACACGTGGTGGCACGTAAATGGTAAATAGAACGCCCGCGGTTTCAATAATACTTGTGTTTCCGATTGTAACGTGACAACACTTGTTCCAAAATGACTTTGTTGATTGTTAATGTGTGCGCCTTCGCAAATCGGACAGCAAAATTACCACAGCATGTTGGTGCCATGTCATGACACCAAGCCAAGTTTCATGATTTTCATGCATGTTTCGGATTTACAGGAATTAAAAAACCAAGTTTCTAATTGTTTCCAGCCGAGCCATGACGCCCAGATGTTTGAATTTCATTCCCATTTCTGGCATGGGACCTAGATATTTACCCGAGGACACACATGTGATTTTTCAACCAGCTTTGGTGCACTGGAGCATGTGCTTGTATTTAAAATTTGAATTATGCACCCAAAGGTGACACGTTCCCTCTCAGAACCACGAGCCTTCTTGAGAGAAGCTCCGGTTTGCAAGAAACTTATACCAAAACTTGTTCCTTTTCTGCAAAAAAATTTACCACAGCATGGTAGTACCATGACATGACACCATGCCAAGTTTCATGATTTTCAGGCGTGTTTTGGATTTACAAGAATTTTAAAACCAAGCTTCTCAATGTTCTCGGCCGAACCACGATGCCCAGATGTTTGAATTTCATTCCCATTTCTTGCATGGGACCTAGAAATTCACCCGAGGACACGCACGTGATTTTTCAGTCAAATTTGGTGCACAGGAGCATGTGCTTGTAGTTTAAATTTGAATTATGCACTTTAAATGACCAGAAACTCAATTAATGTATAAAAAAGGCCAGACGAACCCGGAATAATTCCAAAATTTAACAGGGCACTCATATAGTTCTATGTTGCCTCTGTAAAGAAAATCTGGGGGGAGGCAACGTATATTGTTTCGCACACAAAGGTATAAAGAAATAAAGAAATTAGCATACCTATTTAATTATTGGGTTCTTATTATTTATGCCACTAGTTGTGCATCACTACTCAGTTTTGCCATTAGAAGTTACAACTACTCAAAAAATGCCATCGATCTGTGAGATGCCTGCTCAAAAATGCAATTAGATATCTAAAAAATGCCATCGTTAAGTTAGATGTTTGCTCAGAAACGCCATTAGACATTTTTATTTTCACGTCAAACCCGTTGACCATGTTACATGACAAAAATAAGCCGATTCTCACAATGATAAGTTAATGTTGTCCAGCACAACACACCCCTCAAATAAAACTAAGCACCCTGGAATTCTTTGACAAAACTAAGCACCCTAAAATTCTTTGACAACTAAACTGCCCGCTATATGATGTTGGCCATATATATTGTACGTATATAATGTAAAGAAACAAGTGGTAGTACTATACCAACTAAAAGATGAAATGTACGAAATATAGCGAGAAGAAACATAACATAGTTCTGCTGGGGGCTCAGCACAACACACCCCTCAAATAAAACTAAGCACACCAGAAATTAAACTAAGCAACTAATCCGGTAGACACTGCATTAGAACCACCATGAGCAACGACACTGCCACCTTACTCAGAGTCCTCGTCCATGTCCTCGACTTCGTCCTTGTCCCTCTTCCTCTTGGGCAATACTTCTTTGCTTGAACCGCACACTTGGCTCTTGCTCTTCATCCAGCCCTTGTAGATATTGAAACAAAGGTAGCCATCCATTGCAGCGTAGTGGATGTGGTATATATCTAGTACAATCCACTGCCATGCACGATGAAACGTGTGCGGAGGTTTCTTCAGTTCACCGTACGAAGGATGAACCATGGCTCCTGCCAGGGTCAGCATTGAAGGCTAATCAAGGGAGGCCACCAGCCCTTCCTTCTGGAGGTCGAAGGGGTCACCTACAACGAGGCCTATCCGACCCAGGATTTCCTTGTCGTTCCTAAAGTCTATAGTAACGAATTTGACTCGGCTGCCCTTGAGGAACTTCTTAAATTCCACACACTCAACGTCGGCATGGCATATGTGGTAGACCAAGCATAAGTCATGCACGCAAACCTGGATCACGGTGGGCTTCTTCTTCTCTGCCTCCTTTAGTTTCTTCTCGCTTCCCAGGACTATGGTGTACTCAACATCTAGCCCGGCAACCCACTCATCATTCGAGTTTTTGAACATGCGTTTGAAGCGAGCAAAGCATTCTTTCACCGTTGCGGAAGAACGGGTGTAGATGACGTCGAACTCATCGCCGGTGATGGTTCTAACCTTGTACTCACCGCTGATCATGGATATTTGGGACGCCATGGATTTGGGAGGAGGGTTAGGATTAGTGGAACTGTCGTAATATGAAAGGACGGGACGACTAGGAGCGGTTTATCGATTGTAAAAATGTCGAGTGGGGGGCGCGTGCGAATGGCAGGGTAGTGGCTTGCCTGGTGGATAAATGGATACATGCACAGTACTATGGGGGCCCAATTAGATGTCATGTCTACTCGACGCCCAATTAAATGGCTTTCGATGTGATGTCAAGCGTCAGGAAAATTACAGGTGATACGAAGCTTTCTATTCTCCCATGATACGGGCTTTTGAGAGCCCTTGGATCTGAGATTGAATGGTTGCGTCGCATGATTCTAGACCTATGGGTGAATATCCTATCCTGGAGGGTTATTCTGCAAATTTTCAGCAACTTAGCATGCAACCGTTCGATCTCAGATCCAAGGGCTGTCAGCAGCCCGTATCATGGTCACGCCTACCACGACCGCCGCCTCGCTCGCGCGGTCGCGCCCTTAGAGATTTAACACGGTGCGTTAGGCTATCTGATGTTGGCATGTCATACATAGTCATCACTTAGTCACTCATACAACAAGGTTAGCTATAAGGTTGGCTATAAGAGTATTTTTGTTTACTTCTCTCTATCTCTTTATTCGTAGTATTTATTGCATTTGCCAAGGAGTGACCTCTTCCAATGAAATAGTTCTTAGATGAGGTGCTATGGGCATTAAATGGCTTAGCAACTCAAGTCCCCAATGCATAGGTGCTTAGTTTTTTGTTGCTAAGTTTGCTTCATCTAGGTACACGCGCTTATCACCGTTTCTTCCTGGGGTCACCAAACTAGTTTCTCTCTTCTTATTAACTTGCCACATCAGACTTTATGCCTATGTGGCAAGCTTAGCACTTGTAGGATCAAGTACAATAGTGGGCTATAAGCCCGCTTTACATGGCATTTTTGCATATGTGGGGGAAAGAGGCAAGGAAAAACTGGAGGAGTGGGCTCTCAAGCAAGAGCTAGCCTCTACATGGTGGAGCATTGGGAGAGGCACCTGTATGGAGGTGGTCAAGAATTGGGAGACTCAAGCCGGTCGTAGCGCCGCAGTTAAAATGATAATGGCAAGTCAAATCACCGGGCCACACCTGTCCAGCAGTAACTCACTGTCAAATCACACAGCCCTACGTTTGCAACAGCCTACTCCCTCATCTTCTCGCGTCTCTGTCGAACCGACTAGGCGAAACTGCCCTGCCTACTGCGCGGGAAAAGCCCCGCCCTCGACTTTTAAATAGTAAAGTATACTAATTTTGTATCCATGGATTGCGCCATGGAGCAAAGCCTCAAGAAAACGGCGGCACACATGTATGGAGTATACAGTACGCCCGTCGCGTTCGCGTCGCACCCCAGACGGTCGGTCGGTCTGGCACGCCGCTCTCCGAAGGAACGCACGTCATATTGCATTTGCACACACATGTGGGACCGCAATTGAGAACCGGCCATGGGCACACTCTCCGGCCCCGCAAGTCGGGTGAGTTAATAGAAGAGAGAGACGAGCGATAGTACTACTAGAGAAGTGTTGTAGGAGTACATACGTTGGTACCTGGACGATCCCTGCAAGACACGGAAGATCAGTTGGTCCATGCATGTGACCAGACTCCAGCAGACATGCCTGGATTGGCTATCGTCTACATATCATGCAGACTGTGTTGTACAGGGCCGTAGTTCTGGTGAGAAATCTAAAAAAAGGTTTCTTGTCATCTCGCAAAATTAGGTGTCATGTGCTTCGTATCACTGCGAGGGTTAAACAGCGACAACTGAGTTGAGCTAGTCATTGGGGGCACATGCACGAAGACTACTCAGTTGCCATCTAGGTCAAGCCGGCTATGTTAATTAGGACATCTATCGACGGACCCCTTTTCTACGAGTTTATCTTTAATTTGAGCTTTGATCCTCGTCTAGTTTGTCCGTCAGGATTCATCTTGTCTCCTTTGGGTAGTGAGGTTAGGATTTCTTGTCATGTGACATTTTTCATGTTATATGTTATAATCCGGTGCTTCAGATCAAAATGACAACAACTGCGCCTTCGGGGCACGTGCATGAAGACTTCTCGACAGTCATTGACGGGGTCAAGCCGGCTCCGGCCGGTAGACAAAAGAAAACTAGTACTCCACTATATAGGCAGGAGCCTTCGCGCTTGCTTGCTAGTTTTGTTCGCTTCACACTGTCTCATCCTCTCCAGATCTAAACACGACAGCGGTGGCCACACACACTCTCTCTCTACTCACCGCTGGTCACAGATCCAGCCAGATCCTCTCCACCGGGGAAGGTGAAAAGGTGCAACGTTCACGCGGTCATCCTCGGCGACGGCTCTTACCCACTGCCGGCGCGTCCCGATCAGCGTGCCTTGCCGTTCTCTCCCAAGCATCGCTGGCGAGGGAGGGCCTCCCACCCCTTCTTCCTCGCTGCCGTAGTGTGGGCAGATCCGGCCTCCCGCCGCCCACCTAGCGACATCCCGGCGACCCTCAGGTATAACTTCCTTCGAAACTGGCCTTGCTCTACTTCCCGAGATCCTGACGTCGCTGCATTTGTATCTTTCACTATTTCTCAGGCCCCCTCGTGTAGATAGGATCGATCGGCTGTTCGAAAACCACCTAATTTTTTACTGTTAAGAGGTAAAACTAGTTCATGCACTCGAATCTAGTAGTACTTGGTTCAAACAAGGAAGGAAGGGGGTGGGGTGTGGGGGAAGATTTGTTACCTGAATCTAGGACTTGGTCGAAAGAGGAAATAATGGGGGCGAAAAGTAGCAGAGACTGGCTATCCAACTGGTCTCTAGGTCTAATAGGGAAATAAAGGGAACACAGTACAAACTCAATATAAACCCGATGTATTGGTTGAAAAAGGAAAGAAAGTGGGGACTGGGGGACAAGTCAACAGAGTAAGTCCAGCACTAGATTTGCTAGCCTCACACAGTATAAGGTGGCTATATACCGAACAAAAATGGGACCAACCCAGATATCCTCTTCTGATGTTTGTTGCCCCGAGCCGCTCTTACGTAATGCCACTGGTAAAATGTAGCAGTCGCACTGCTAAAAGTAAGGACACGTTAAACCATTGTTGTTTTCAATGTAATGCGTCCAGTAATATGAATCGATGGCACTTTTTTTCATGTCCTGCTAAATTTCCCATTAAGATAAGTTGCTTCTTTTCGTTAGAGATGCAACTGTCCTGGTCCGCCTACTCTCCAGGAGCTTCACGACCAACCTTGATGTTGCTCAATTTTTTGCAACTAATGAAGAAGAAGCTCTGTGGGTTTCGTTTTCTGATGGAAATGGAATCGGGGCTGGAGCCCTTTTCTTAAAAAGAAGAAGAAGAAGTTGCTAGCTCATGGGACATTGCTTCATTTTAGGTGAACTGCACCAAAAGGTCCCATGAATTGAATCATCCATGTTGGTGACTGGTGTCATCCCTTCTACGATGGTGTTGATTGCAGATATGGTTCCCATCATGAGGTATGTTCCTTTTTGGTCTGACCGTTTGCCAAAGATCATGCATGTTGATCCTGCTCTTGTGCTACTGTTTTGGCACTGCCATGATAAAGCAGTAATGTTATTATTTTGCACCTTAATCTAGTGGCACTATTAATTTGAGGCAATGTTTTGGCACCGCTAGTGCCACTGTTTTCTTATATTGAAAGAGGGGGTTCCCTCTGATTTCATTAAAGAAACCCAACCATAGAGAACCATTATCCGACAACATCTCAGTGTAAACGGGCAGTTATGCAACTACTACTAGAACGGACTGAGTACTAGCATGAGACAAGTTTGCCACATAAGCTAGGCAGGTAGGGGGACGCAGCACCAGCTCGACCAAGTTTGGATTACAACCCAAATGCTACCACAAATACATCAGGGGGAAGATAGGGACTGAAAGAGCCAGCTTCAACATCCCAGTCTAAGCACCCCCGGCTTTCATCCTTGTTATGCACGGTACACCTCGTTTGCCACCTCCTCGACCCTAGTGTCACTGATAAAATGAAGTAATAATACAGTTAAAATAGAGCGAGTGTCCTCTCTATCATTTCATTTCCAATGTAGATAAAGAAAGTGCTTCTCTTTGTTAATGTATGTTTCATCAACTAGTCCCATTGTTAATGTTTAAGCGTTTTTGCAAACTGGGGTGCTTAATTTTAGTTGACCTGCACAAATAGAGATTTGAATGTCTCAAGGCCCCTCCTTGTACTACCGCTGTACACTGATGTTCATCACTAGCAGAAGGTGTATCGGGGAGACTTGGGACGATTTCCAGTATGAGGCGTGGCGTACCGTATGAGGCGTCGCAGGGCCCGTCTCGCCCTCGCAGCATGGCATACTATGATACTATCGCAATATTTTCTTCTATTTATTTTGTGTGTTTCATCAACTACTGCCACTATAATGTAAATAGGGTTATTCAGCTGCATTTTGGTGGAACTGCACAAATGTACGGATGGAACCGGCATATATGCAGAGTGCGAGGTGTGCCAAGTAAAAATTACCGACACCAACCATACTCCATGCACGCATTGGCATCCACCACCACCAGTGGGATGTGTGGCGCTCTCTATGGATGGATCTTTCTCGGCAGCAAATCCTCTAACCAAATACTAGTAGCTTATATTGGCAGTTTTCTAGCGAGTACTCTTTTCTGAAAGAAGCACCAATCTATTTTTCTTTATTTGTACACAGTGTCACAACTTTGACCCAAAGGTCCAGAGCTATTTAAGGGTTATTGGCGTAGTACTCGGAGACTGATTGTAACCATGATTTTCATTAGCTGTCACACTGATTGTAAGCATGAGCAGGTGAAATATTAGGTTAGTGCGAAGCTTACCTTAAACCCTACTGTCCTCGAAATCTCCCACTCATTGTCAAACCAAGTAAGGATCTCCTTCAACCTGGCTAACTTTTCCTGGTCGCTGCCGGTGATCTGCCTGATTCGGTGCTAGCTTTGGAAGATGGGAGGAGAGACGGTGGTCTTGCAATAGAGAAGAGGGAGAGGCGAGACGGTGGTTTTGGAATGGAAATGATGGAGAGGAGAGGAGGTGGTTTTGCAATGGAGAAGAGGGAGAGGCGACACGGTGGTTTTGGAATGGAGATGATGGAGAGGAGGTGGTTTTGCAATGGAGAAGAGGGAGAGGAGCGTGCGGCAGCGATTTAGGATTGGACGAGAGGGCCGGCGCGCTGTGACTGGATCAAAATCAAAATCAATTTACCCTTCAATTAAGAAAGCGACCCCACATTAACTAGTCTCCCTTTTATTCTGGGTCATAATTGACCATGATTTTCGCAAATAAAATATATGTTATACATTGCAAAAATAATATAATTTGAAAGTACATTCAGATACGAACCAAACGATACAATTTTTGGTGACATGCATTCACATTTTGCTTGTCAAATACAGTACATGGTCAAACTTTGACCCAAAATAAGCAAAACAAAAAAATACTTCCAAGACCAGCGCCGCTCTTCCGCTCTTCTCCTCTTAAACCACCGCCGCTCCTCTCCTGTTCCAATCTAAATCCAGCGCCGTTCCTCTCCTCTTCCATTTCAAAACCACCGCCCCTCCTCTCCTGTTCCAATCCTAAACCAGCGTCGCTCCTCTCCCGTTCTATACCAAAGCTAGCACTGCTCCTCTCCTCTTCCATTCAAAAACCACCGCCGGCTAGTGAAGGTGTTGTGGAGAAGTAGATCGATGGAGGAGTACAACCGATATGTGAGGATCGTAGACGGCGACCCTGTGAAGCTAGCTAGGATGTTGGAGATACAGTCTTGGTTTGACAACAAGGACCAACTAGCGGCAACGGCGACATCCATGGCCAAATATCCGCAACAGAGCGAAAAGGCGGTGATACTCCCAGAGGGAGTCGCGCGGGAGTACATAGAGCTGCTCCTCTGGGCCATGGAGCAAATAGATTCACCGAATCCGATCATGAGGGAGCGGTGGTGGGAGTATCGATCCCATATGGAGCATCCACCAGAGATTGAAGGATCGAGCATCTACAGGGTGTCGTGCCAGAGCGAGCCGGTGGAGTCTTCGTCGACCGAACCCAACTACAAGAGGAGAAAAACAGTTGGCCCGATGACGCTTCCCCGCCATCCTCTCCCTCGCCGTTCACATCGCCTCACGGGGCGACTGTGTGCCGCCGAGGAATAGGAGGGATTGCCCCCCCCAGACCAATAGTCGGGCAGGTTGTGAATTGTCAGGAGGAGCTTAGGGTTGTTAGTATTTGCAGGTTGTGAATTGTGTTTTGTGTTGTGTATTTTGAGAGTACTTTCAGATATGAATGTCTTTTGAATTTCAGATTTGCAGTATTGAGCATATGAAGTATTTTATGAATTCTAGAGATCTATTTTTAGCACTTAAAAAAATGTAGTTTCATAGGAGTATAAAAGTGCAGACAATGTGATTCTCAGAGAAGAAACTGCAAGTTTCAGTTTCAGATAAGAAACTCCAAGTTCAGTTTCAGATCAGAAACTGCAACTTTCAGAGGCAGAGCATTTATATTAACACCGCCTTTTCAAACAGTGTTAACATCATGCTGGAAGTTTTATTCATGGTCGAAACTGGAACTACCAGCCAGTTAACATCATGCTTATCAACATTCATGCATAGCACATCTTCATATGATGCACAGTCAAAAAGATATGCTATTTTCAAGATGCCCACACAATGTCGAGTGTGCGAAAAACAGAGAAAATGAGGGACGATGTTTTGGCAAGTGTTCGACGTGGTGTGCGTAGATGACAATTGGGACCCACATATCAATAAAGGCAGAGGCAAAAAATTTGGAGATATTTTCTCTGCACAGGTGGAATCGAACCCGGGCGGAACAGCTGTCGGGTAGTGTCACTCGGCCACTAGGCTAGTTCAGTTGTTTCGTTACTAAGAAGGCACTTCCTCAGGTGGTCGGATCTCCTCCTGCGCCTTTGTGCGCTCATCGCGATGCCGCTGTCTGCCGTTGTGAACATGCTGAACAAACAAGAGGAATCTGGAGAGGACTGTACGTGGAGAGGCGGACAGTCGGGACCTACCAGGTCTATGGCCGTACGCAAGCAAGTGCCTCATCGAAAAAATACTTCCTCCTAATGCTATACTGACGTTGGGGCCCACAAGTTTCTCAACATAGTTACATTTTTTAGGTGCTTCAACGTAGTTACTATAGGAGATAAATTCACAACGAAGCCGGGGTGCTGACAAGTATCATTTATAATCACTATGGCAGCAAGTATCAGCTGGGTTTTGGGCTGCCCCGTCTAGGCTTTCTTTTTTAACATGCGCAGCCCACAACCTCGGATGGGAAGTCCATAGGCCTGTTTGTATTTTCTTGAGGGCCGTCATGTATCGACCGGCCTATGGACCTCCCATCCGAGGTTTTATTTTTCTTGAAACATCGGCAGCCCAATTTATGTATTTTCTTTGAAGAAAACGCAGAGGTCTGTTCTATTTTTCTATATAAGAATAGGAACGCCTGGTCCAACTTAGGTTTCCCTTCTAATTATATTATATATATTTAAATTATTTTATATGTTATTATATATTATTGTTATTGTCATCATATATTTAACATATACTTACATATGTAAGAAAACAATATCTCACATCTTATCAACTTATAAAAATAATTTCTTAACAATAAAATCCTGGATATTTTTTGGCAACGAAAATCCTGGTGATTGTGTACAAAAGCTTGGTAAGATTTAAGGACTAATGTAATAATAAATCACTTATTATTTAAATGTATATATATATATATATAACAAAATGCTCAGCCCCTGTTTATTTTTTGATAACATTGTTGCGCCCACCCCAACATTATAATTAGAATAAGCCCAGCAAAATCATGTATCTCGAGAAGGTGCAAATGGCCTGTAATTTTTTAGGAAAAACATAAATGGGCCGCATGGACGCTACATTATTTGTTCACCCAGCCCAGCTAATGGACTGTAATTCAAAAAAAAGGATCAAATGGACTGTAAATTCTACCCCACAAAAAAGACTGCAAATTCTGAAAATGGGTTGAATATGTGCCACATTTTTGGAGGCTGAAATGTGGGCCAATAGGTCGAAACCAATGCAAGTCGTTGTCAACTTAGTCAACAAATGATTCTGACATCGTTAGCCGTTGGATTTACATCCAATGACCGGCATCCATCTTCAATCTCTCGTCTTCTTCCTCCAGCGCCGCCGGGACCACCTGGTCCCGCCTCCTGCTGCTAGCAGCTCTACTTAGCACGCTTGGCTGTGAAGCGCTACTCCACCGTTGGCCAGGCCATCCCTCCACCCCTCCACACCTCCTGTTCTTCTCCACCGACTCCCGAACCACACCGCACCAGAACAAGTTAACCCTCGTACACCTCTCCGTCTGCGACTCTACTCCCGCGTCTTCCCATCTCCGGCTCGTTGCTGTCCGGGGCCTCGCTGTCGTCCACCACCTTGGGTGCGCTCGGCACGGAGTGGTCAACGTGGTCAACGAACGACACCATCGGAAGTATACTGTGCGTGGAGAGGTTGATAGCTGGGTCCACGGCCGCACGCAAGGAAATGCCTCCTTATTACGCGCAAAATAATGATTCCTCCACCTAACAGCTCGGACCCACCGGAAGGGCCTCTGTATTTCATGGAAAACGTTCCCACCGCTGACAGGTCGGACCCACCAGCTATATCTTTGCACGCAAGGAAGTGCCTCCTTATTACGCACAAAAAAATGAATACCCCCTGCTAGCTGGGACCCACAATAGTGGGAGGCTGACTTGTGGGCCAACTAAGTTGACGGGGACGGAGGGCTTTGTCAACTTAGTCAATATGAACGATTCTAGCTCCAGTGACCGTACGATGTCCATCCAACGGCCGTAGTGCTTCTTCAACCTTTGGTCTTCTTGCTCCAGCCGCCCAAAGCAGCGCCGGTCGTGCCTCATGCTCCTGCCTCCCGTGGCCGGCTGCGATGTCGCGGAGGCCTCACCGCCCCCTACTACTCCCGCTGCTGGCCAGGCTATCCCTCTACTCACCCACACCCCCTGTTATTCTGCAGCGATGGCAGCCTCACACCGCAGCGAACCAGTGAACCCTCATACTCCTCTACGCGTGGGCATACACTGTCACGTCTTCCCCGGCCCCGCGTCGTCCCCTTCCTAGGCCTCGCCGTCGTCCACCGCCCTGGTGCTCTCGGCGCGGCGTGGTCAACGTGGTCAAGGAACGGCTTTCATCGGAGGTGGACTATACGTGGAGAGGCTGACAGATGGGTCCATGGCCGCGGCAAGGAAGTGCCTCCTTATTACGTGGAAAATAATGATTCCTCCACCTGACAGCAGGGACCCATCGGACGGGCAATCGTATTTCGCAAAAAAAGCATTTCCCCCTAACTGCTGGGACCTACCAGCGACATCTTCGCACGCAAGGAAGTGCGGCTGAGCAAAAAAAATGATTCACCCCTGACTGCTGGGACCCACCAGCTACATCTTCGCACGCAAGGAAGTGCGTGACAGTCGGGACCCACCTGGTCGAAGCGTATGTAGCGTTGTCATTCTGGTCGTGAATGTGTACGCACATACTGGTCGATGTAGAGGCGCGCACGTGTCATAGTAGAGGCGCGCACGTAGCATGTACACGTATGTACAGCGGCCAGGGTGCAAGAAAGTAAATACGGCCACGTACGTACATACTGGCGGGGTCTCGAACGCCTACTCACGCGTACGTACGGCCAGGGCTCGTGTACATGGCTGGGTCGGAACGGAGAAACTGCGTCGTCGTCGTGTTCATGGGGAGGCAACGGAATGCCTCGTGTTCATCTGGAGGCAACGGAACGCGTGGGAGCCAACCGGCTTGGACGGAACAGCCGATGGAACCGAGGCCTGGCATACCACAGAATGGAGGAAACGGCCTTGTGTTCGACCGGCCACGTTCGAAACGGGATCCTGTTCATCGGGAGGGGTCTGGCGTACCGCAAAACAGAGGAAACGGACCTCCTGCGGTTGAAACGAGGGTCCTGTTGATCGGGAGGGGTGTGCCATACCACAAAACAGAGGAAACAGACTTGTGTTGGAGCGCTACGGTCGAAACAAGGGTCCTGTTCATCCAGAGGGGTGTGGCGTACCGCAAAACGGGACTCCACGGGATACTGTTCATCTCCACCGTCGACCCACTCCAGCCTCCACGGGCTACTGTTCATCCATCGTCGACCTCCTCCATTCTCCACCTGCGACTGTTCATCCACGGGCTCCTGTTCATCCAGCCTCCACCGCGCGCTACTCCACCGGCTACTGTTCAACCAGCCCTCTCCACGGGCTACTGTTCAACCACCCCTCCACGGGCTACTGTTCATCCAGCCCTCCACCGTCTACTGTTCATCCTGCCCTCCACGGGGTGGTCCTGTTCATCCAGCCCTCCATGGGGTCTTGTTCATCCAGCCCCAACCGGCTCGATCGATCAGGGTCCTGTTCATCTAGAGGCAACACCACGGGGTCCTGTTCATCCACCCCCA